>NC_086320.1:240668676-240901176 GCF_036172605.1 Pelobates fuscus
TGCTTTTATGAACAGTTGCAGGATAATAAAACCTTCCTTGCTATGATAAGTCATGTTTTAAGCGTGGATGGATTTTACTATTCAAATTCATATGACCTTACTCACACATTGCAACGATTAGCAAATACAAGTCCGGAATTCCAAGAAATGAGCCTTTTAGAAAGGGTAAGTACACAAGAAAAATAAATAAAACGTTCACCCATCTAAATTGCCTTTAGGGTTATTCACTAAAGTGCCAATTGCTGAGAACTCAAAATGAATTTCTAAGTTAAAGGGAAACTATAGTCAGCAAAGCAACTTTATCTTAATTAAGCAGTTTTGGTGTATAGGTCATGCCCCTTCAGTCTGCTCAATTGTCTCCAGTTTAGGAGTTAAATCACTTTGTTTATGCCACCCTAGTTAGACCTCCCTGAATGTGACTTGCACAGCCTCCTAATTCCATATTCTGTAAAGAGTCATCTAATATTTACACTTCCTTTATTGCAAATTCTGTTTAATGTAGAATTTCAGATCTTCTACTCTGTTAGTAGCTTGCTAGAACTTGCAGGAGCCTCCTATATGTGAATACATTTCAATTTACAGAGCAGGAGATATAAAAATGTTTAACGTAAGTTACATCTGATTGAAAATGAAACCATTTTAATGCATACTGTGTCAGTCACTGCCAGGGCAGGTGTGGATAGAGCTGCAAAAACAGAAACAAAAGTGATTTAACTTTTGTTTCTGTTTTTGAGCAGTGCAACTTTAGATGCAATAGCTATACACAAAAACGTCTTAATTAAGCCGAAGTTGTTTTGGCGACTACAGTGTCCCTTTAATGAAGCAGTTTTAGTGTATAGATCATGCCCCTGCAGTCTCACTGCTCTGTTATCTGCTATATAGGAGTGAAATAATGTTTATTTCAGTTTATGCAATCCTAGCCACAACCTGCCTGCGAATCACACAGCCTACTGTCTAGTTTTGTTTTTATCTCCTGCTCTGGCTCCTGCATGCTCTATCACAGGATTTCCCAATTAATTTTTCCCTTTGAACCCTTTGCCTTGGTATAGCAAAACTTTGGTACCCCAACAAAAAAATGTGCGCCGCAGCGCAAACCTTTCAATGAGCAGAGTGTAATGTTCTCTTTTGCTGGAAAATTATTTTTATATCTGGTTTAATTGTTGACAGTTGTATTCGCATGTCTGCAGTTGCGTCAAGTCGATTTCGATACTTTGTTTTTGTTGCAGAGTAGAGCGAAAATCCAGTTTTACATAAGTATGTGCCTGCGAATGACAACAGAACTTTGATTGCCCGCTTGGACAATTCTGGGTATTCTTCGCGTAAATCACCCCAAAAAGCAATAAGAGAAACTTCTTTACATTTTTGGCTTAGTTGACGGTCAGAAGTTATATCAATCAGATTCTCGAAATCTACATCAGAAAAATTGGCTGGCTTGTCTTATGAATGGTTTTCGAACCCAGTCAATGTTGCTTTCATTCAAGAATGGAAAATACTGATTAAAAGATGTGATTAAATGGCAGATTATCTACAATTTCATTGCGAATTTCTTCTTCAATTTCTGATTCTTCAAGAAAATCCTTAAGTGTTGGCAAAGAGTTACAATTATTTTGCTCAACAGATGAGGTCCAAAACTGCAGCTTACAAGACAGCGAAAATATTTTATCTCTTGCATTAAAAACATTAGTGTTTTTTTCCTTGGAGTGATAAACATATGTCATTTAATTTTGTGAATATGTCTGCAAGATATGCTACTTTGGATAACCATAGAGTTATCCGAATTTATGATCCTGGAAATATGCAAACAACTCTTGACGCCGTTCAAACATTCTAACAAGAACTTTACTTTGTGATAGCCTACGGACTTCTGAATGCAAAAGCAGAGCAGAGTGGTGACTACCCATATCCTGACGTATTTTAAATAGTCGTAACTGTAATAGTTGACTTTATATAAAATTAATAATCTGGACCGATTTGTCTAGCACAGTTTTAAGTGAGATTGAAATATTTTTAGCTACCAGTGCATGTCTGTGAAGAACACAGTGAGAACTGGTGCTGTTTTTTGCTACATTTCTTATTGGTGTCACAGCGCCTGCCCCTTTCACAACCATTGCTTTGGCACCATCACTGCACACATCTACACATTTGTCCCAATTTATACTGTGTGTGTTCATGAACTTCTGGATTCAGTTAAAGATGTTCTCACCAGTGGTATGAATTTTCAAAGTTTCACCTAGAAATAAGCAAGTCTTCTTTAATCAGTTTGTCAAAAATGTTATCTAACAAAAAACAACAAAACTGAAAGTCCTGCAACATCTGTGGACTTGTCTAATTGCAGTGAGTACCCATCACATTGATGCAGTCGAGAAATTAGTTCAGTATGGATGTCAGGATGTCATCAGCAAGATCATGAATTCGGCGCAAAACTGTGTTGTTGGAAAGCGGCACAGCTTAAATTTTTTTTACTCAACTTCTCATGGTTTTATTTGTGATTCCCCAATTGTGTTTGCTTCTCCTGCAAATGCTATGCGGTAACTCACTCTGTAAGAAGCCTCTGTGGCTTTTTCATTAGCATTTTGAGATTTTTTTGCTCCTAAATTGTTTACTCTTCTGATACTCCTTTAGCTTTCGCTTAAAAAAGTTAATGTCTTTATCTTTGTACTCTGCGTGGTTTTGCTCAAAATGACTATGTAATTTAGCAGGTGCTATTGAATTGTTAGGCAATATTTTATTGCAAAGTACGCATAGTGCTTCAGGACAATCTTAATTTCTGGCACTTGTGAATCCAAATGACAAGTAGCTATCATCATATTTTATTTTATTTGTGTGAGAAGAAGATTGGCTTGCATTATGTGCTTTTTTTTTTTCTTTTTCAACTTGTCTCTGCTATTTGAGGAACAGTAGATACAACTATTTCAGGCATGTTTTCAGGATTTTTAGTTGTATCTTCTTTCTCAGTTTCTAGAAGTGCCGAACAAGTAGAAGTAATAATATTTTTTCTCTGAAGAGTTCCCTGCTTTAACCAGCTTTCCAAATTCATGGTTGTTTATTGGTAAAAAAAAAAAAGGATTTGAACAATTTGAAAAAATACAATACTCCCAACCTGACTGAAAAGGATGCTGATTTTGATAACACTCTTAGAAAAAACTGAACGTATGCAGGATTTTTACATGGAGCAAAAAGATTTGAACACTGAAATATACAGTTTGTTGCCCCTGACAGAGTCTTTCGATGCCCCTGACAGATTCTTTCGATGCCCCTGACAGATTCTTTCGATGCTCCTGACAGATTCTTTCGATGCCCCTCAAGGAGTCTTTCGATGCCCCTCAAGGAGTCTTTCGATGCCCCTCAAGGAGTCTTTCGATGCCCCTCAAGGAGTCTTTCGATGCCCCTCAAGGAGTCTTTCGATGCCCCTCAAGGAGTCTTTCGATGCCCCTCAAGGAGTCTTTCGATGCCCCTCAAGGAGTCTTTCGATGCCCCTCAAGGAGTCTTTCGATGCCCCTCAAGGAGTCTTTCGATGCCCCTCAAGGAGTCTTTCGATGCCCCTCAAGGAGTCTTTCGATGTCCCTCACAGAGCTTTCTATTTCCCTCCCTCGCAGAGCTTGCTATTTCCCTCCCTCGCAGAGCTTTCTATTTCCCTCCCTCGCAGAGCTTTCTATTTCTCTCCCTCACAGAGCTTTCTATTTCCTTCCCTCACAGAGCTTTTGATTTCCCTACCTAACAGAGCTTTCGATTTCCCTACCTAACAGAGCTTTCGATTTCCCTACCTAACAGATTTATATGTCCCTGTGTTGTAACTACTAAGTCCCAGAGAATAGAGTAGTTTGAACTGCAGGGGCATGATCTATACACCAAAACCACTACATTAAGCTAAAGTTGTTTTGGTGCTTCCTTTTACATATTTCCAAAAATGGCAGTATATTTAAAGTTAATTAGATACTGACTTTATTTGTGTTGTGGTATTACTGAATGCTTACTATATCTGGTGCATCTTTCTGTTAGGCAGATCAAAGATTTGTTTGGAACGGTCACCTCCTCAGAGAGTTTTCTGCACAACCAGAGGTAACACGATTAATCTATCCTATTCTATTTTTTTTCAATTCTAAAATGCAAAACTTCAGTGATTACCAGCCACTGTGCATCTGTCTGTCTAGATATCTATTATTAATATTTAGTATTACTTTTATTATTTTCCTTATGTGTGGTGGCAGTACAGAAGGGTGTAAAGAAAGCTGATGGGCATGTAGCCTATTAATGAAATAAAATTAAGTATGTTCCACTCCGTTTCATACCTTAAATATTGCCATTTTGGAGTTTTCCCCAGTTCTTAATTGTTTGTCAACAAGACAGACGGGTACTCTCCATGTTGCAATATGTTAGGTGGATAAAGTTACGGCCAGCCACAAAGGCAGTGAGCTTGGGCTCATATTGATGATGAAAGTTACAGGACATCTGGGTGGTGTTCAAAGCAAGCTGGAGATGTATTAGATCGTTTTTGGATTACAGATGTATGGAAGTACAGATGCTGAGCCTTTGCATAGCCGATGGAAGGCCTGCCCAGGCATCTCATGCGTTCCACAGCGTACCGAATGCACTACTAAGCAAACACAAGCGGAACTCCATGAAATGGGTCTATTTTTAAATGAACTTAGGATATTTAAAGGCTGTAGAACTAACGAGTAACGTGGCCACCTGCCACTGCATAGTCTGAGGTAATTTAAGGTTAGATAGATTTTATTTTTTTAACTTTAAATACGTATTTTGGTTAGTATTTTTCTTCCACTGGTATTCCTAAAATATATTACAGATGTCTAGATCTCAAATACAAAGCTAAAAGCTTTCTGCAAACCAAAATATTGTCCTGTGCAGAATGCTCAATGCTGTTTCCTGATGGTTGAAATAAGAAATACTGCAATCCATACTCTCAGCGCTGGAAAAATCTACAGATGATACTCGAAAAATTAGAATATCATGCAAAAGTTAATTTATTTCAGTAATGCAACGTAAAAGGGGAAACTAATATATGAGATAGACGCATTACTTGCAAAGCAAGATAGTTCATGCTGTGATTTTTCATAAGTGCGATGATTATGGCTTACAGCTCATGAAAACCCCAAATCCACAATCTCAGTAAATTAGAATATTACATGCAATCAATAAAACAAGGAGTGTACAAAGAACAATATTGGACCTCTGAAAAGAATAAGCATGTATATGGACTCAGTACTTGGTTTTGGGCCCCTTTTGCAGCAATTACTGGAAGACCAGAATGCTTCAATAGCGGCCCTCAGCTCTTCTGCATTGTTCGGTCTCATGTCTTTCTCTTGGCTTCAGAAGTGGGGTTTTCCTGAGCTGTAAGCCATAATCATCGCACTTATTACAAATCACAGCTTGAACGATCTTGCTTTGCAAGTAATGCGTCTATCTCGTATATTAGTTTCCCCTTTTTCCCTCTTTTCTGATGAGAGCAACATTTGCATCTCATTTGGAAACCAAGGACCCAGAGACTGGAGGATGAATGGAGAGGCATGCACTGCAAGATACTTGAAGTCCAGTGTGAAGTTTCCACAGTCTGTGTTGATTTGGGGAACCATGTCATCTGCTGGTGTTGGTCCACTGTGCTTCATTAAGTCCAGGGTCAACACAGCTGTCTACCAGGAGATTTTGGAGCACTTCATGCTTCCTTCCGCATACGAGCTTTATGGGGATGCTGACTTCATTTTCCAGCCCACACTGCCAAAAGCACCAAAGCCTGGTTCAATGACCGTGGGATTACTGTGCTTGATTGGCCAGCAAACTCACCTGACCTGAACCCCATAGAGAATATATGGGGCATTGCCAAGAGAAAGACATGAGACCGAACAATGCAGAAGAGCTGAGGGCCCCTATTGAAGCATCCTGGTCTTCCATAACACCTCAGCAGTGCCACAGGCTTCCATGCCACGCCGCATTCAGGCAGTAATTGCTGCAAAAGGGGCCCAAAACCAAGTACTGAGTCCATATACATGCTTATTCTTTTCAGAGGTCCAATATTGTTCTTTGTACACTCCTTGTTTTATTGATTGCATGTAATATTCTAATTTACTGAGATTGTGGATTTGGGGTTTTCATGAGCTGTAAGCCATAATCATCGCACTTATGACAAATCACAGCATGAACTATCTTGCTTTGCATGCAATGCGTCTATCTCATATATTATTTTCCCCTTTTACGTTGCATTACTGAAATAAACTTTTGCACGATATTCTAATTTTCAAGTATCACCTGCAAGTAAAAAGACATGAAGATAAAGATAAGCCAAAGTTTTAAGGAAGCTAATTTCAAAGCCATGGTGTCTCCTCACCAATACTTAAAGGGACACTCCATTGCCCAAATATATAGTGTCTCTATTTAGAAGAAATACTGACCGTGAAGACAAGAATGCATTTAATTATGCATGTTTTCAATGGGTGTATATCTAAAACGACTTGCAAATGCTGCAGATCTGTAAGGCTATCCTAGATATCAGTTAAGGCCAGGGACTAATTAGAGTATTTAGAAAATTGGGCAGACTTAATGTACCGAATGGTTCTTATCTGCCATCACATTATATGTCTCTAGGTCTACAGTATGCCCTCCCTTTCTTCCCCAGCACAGACTTTCTGTGACTGTCCAACCACAGATTTCCCAATGCTGCTGAATGAGAAGTATTTACTAGGCAGTTTAGCTACACTGAAATAAGATACCAGGAAGTAACAGGAACGATTGTCAGATTGACAACTGCGGGGTGTAGCAAGGTTGATTCATAAAGGAAGCTTAAGTGCTTTATTTGTATGGAGTGTTGCTTTAAAGCAGTGGTTTCCAAGGTGTGTTTTAGGGGTTTTCATAAAGCACATACCTGTTGGTCAGTGATTAAAAAAAAAAAAAAAAAGCACTTTCCCAGCTTGTGAAGTAACTGGCAGCTGGGACCCAAGCTGAAACATTCTGCAGATGGTTTTTTTCAGGCATCAGTATGTCAGCCTACTATATTGCAAAATCTTGTCCAGATTTGGACAGAGAATACGCCATTTCACTTCCCTGCCATTTGGATATTCAAAGATATCTGTAAGCCTGGCGGCATTCTTAAGAAAACACTGAGTGGTTAACGTTCCTTGCCTAGACAACTGATTTCTTAACCCCACAAGGACGCATGGCAAAATTTTTCCCTCATGCTTGTCCTTTACTTAAAGACGCAGGACAGAAAATGTCCATCATGCAGACTGTTTTCCTGTTTGTAATTGGGAACCCCAGGTATCATTTGATTCCTGTGGCTCCCCTCTGCACCCTGGGCCAGAATTGGTAGCCTCAGACTGGCCAATGCTCTGTTTGCAGAGCTCAAAGTGAGCGCTGCAAACAGGCATTTAAATCCCCATTGGTGCAATGCGTGTGCACAGAATAAAAACCCTGCTCACACCAGGGTGCAATTTTTATTCGCCCCAGACTTTTTGATGAGCTGCATGCAAAGCTCAAAGTGAGATCGGCATGTAGTCTCTTTAAACTGGGATTTAAATCCCTATAGACAGCAATGTAGTGTGAGCAGGGTTAAATCCCTGTTCACACCAGGAAACCCAGGTATCCTGGGGCTTCCCTCTGTCATCTGGGGCTATTTATAGTGGCCCCAGACTTTTTGATGAACTGCATAAAGTGCTGGAAGTCAGCACTTCATCTAGCTCTTTAACTCCATAGAGAACACTGTAGCTGAGTGATCAAGCTCAGCCACTGTGATTTCTCACTAGGTCTGTTAATTTAGAGAACCTGAGGGTCTGATTATACCCTGGAGGGTCACCCTCTATGCCCCAATGTTGATCGCAATGCATTGGGCATTATTTCTTCAATGTAAGAAATAGGAGGCTGTAATACTGAAAATAGCCAGTAGATGGAAGAAACACAGATTTAGATCCCTTTACTAATATCAGTACTGATATTAGCAGAGGGAAACCTTTGGTATATAATCTTTTGGGAAGATTGAATTAAGAATTAAAATTATGGATTATTCGGTTTAGACTAAGTAAAAGTTTTAAGATTAGGTTTAGAATTTTTTTATTTTTGGGGGGATCGTGTTTCAGTTTACGGTTTGGACTATGGTTTAGATTAGGATTCCTTTGCTGAACTCTTCTAGGAAATACTTCTAAAACTATTGTTAAAGTTAAGATTAAGGTTATAATCAGGGTTAGACATGGGATTAGGTTGTGGGTCAGAATTAGTGGTTATGATTAGAGTAGGATTTAGTTTATAATTAGGGTTTGGTTTAAGATAAAGTATTTAGATTGGGATTAAGATTGAGTAAAATCATAACTTTCGAAAGATGTACATATGGGCTATTGTTGTATTCAGGAGATGTTGCGGAGTACACCTAAGATCATTTTATTACATTGGGACAAAAATACTATGCATATGTAAAAAAAAATAGGGAAAAAAATGAATATCACAAAGTTTGGAGAAAAGAATGGTGAGAAAATGTCACTTCAATAAAGCTCAAAATATATTATGTGAGAGTCCCTGTGGTGTCCACTTTTGAAAATGGCATGCATTTGTGGCGTAACATAAATATACGAGCTATTAAAATGCCCATCTTCAATTTTACATTTTTTTTTCAAAACCTGTACTGGGCAGGATATAATTTCAGACCTGTATTTTCACAAAAAACTGACAAAGGTATGCAAAAGGGTTCGTTCTCTACTCAAGAAAATATAGCTGAGCATAATTTAGTGATTTTTATTACCGTAGCATATATCAAATTTCCAAAATAAACTGCTAAAGTGCAATGTGTGTGTACAAAATTGCAAAAATAAAATAACACTCAAAATTTTAACTGTGAAAACTGAAATGGTCAGATCTCAATTTTGGCACTGTAACTTCACAAAATAGTCCCAAAGGCATGCATTGAGGGTATCGTTCTATTCAGAAGATGTAGCTGAACTACAAGAGTAGTACACATTAGGTTTATGAAATATACGTTAAAATAACTTTAAGTGTGTGTGTATGGTAACTATCAGAAAAAAACATAATTTTACTACTTTATTTAGCAGAGATTGGCTGTTAAATAGCTACGTTAAAAGTGTCAGAATACCCTTAGGTAAATAGCCTGTGATGCCTGCTTAATATAAATATATACTTTTGTGTGGCAATTTTGTTTCTGTGACAGCTATTAACCTTACAAGTCAAACATACCAATTTTTATTTCTTTTATATATATTTTATTTGTTTTACATTTACAGTATACAATAATACAATACAAAAATTTTAAAAAACGTATTTGTATTTGCCATCACTGTTGTATACAGACAGAAGCAAAATATGATGATCAATCAGCATATACACAAACACAAAACATACAAAAGTCAAAAGAAATCAAAGATAGGAATATTAGGTACCTAACATCCACCTTTAGTAAAATATATAACGTTAAATAGTCTTCCTTTCTCTCTCCTTTTCTCTTAACAAAATCAAAAGCAGAGGGGCCAAATCACAGTCGGGAGATCTATATTACTTTTTGAGTAGGATGTCCAAGTACCTGAGCTAGAGACAAAGTTAGGCTCCATCGTATATTGAAAATCTAGTTGATCCATAATCTCCCTCCATAGTATAGGAGTTGTTTTTTTCCCAAGCCCTCGCTATACATATTTTGACTGTGAAAAATATATGAGTAAGTAAAAATCTTTGTCTCTTATCTTGCAATGGAAATTCAATATTTAAAAGAAACAATTGAGGGGAGATATACATTTTCTCTGGAAATAGGGAATGTATTAGATTAAACATTTGAGTTGTTATATTCCTCAGACCTATACATTCCCATCATATATGGTACATAGTTCTGGTTTCCTGGCCACATCTCCAGCAAACTCTGGAATGAACTGATGAGATCTTATGCATTCTAGCTGGAACCATCTACCATCTATAGAATTTCAGATGTAGTTCACAGAGGGATACCCAGTGGATAGGACGTTTCAGTAATGTAGCTTGTGTCCAGTCTGAAAGTAGGAATGTTTTATCAAGATGCAGTTTCCATTTCACAAATGGGGCTCTCTAAGATGCTTGTTCAATTGAATCCATTAGTTTGGTAGATCTAGAAATCAGCCCCTTAGTTTTAATTAGAGTTTAAAAGGAGTCTATAATATGATTATAAGATACTATTTTTGACATAACAAAATTCTTCATTCTTAGATGGAATTTTGTATTTTGCCTGTAGTTGAACAAATTAAATAAGATTGTTCTTACAATATAAGTCCCCATTATACCGTGTTGAATCCAACTCTGTACATTAATATCTTCCATTACATAGTGTAAAAACTCCAGAGGAACTTTATAAACTAGCTTATCCTGTAAATTTTGTTTTCTACTTAGAATTCTAGATGTATATATCATATCAATAAGAATTCTGTTAGAACAAATATTGAAATCTCTTTTCCCCAAATGTAGTATTCCAATCCAAAACAAAATATTTAGTTTACAACTAGGACTATCCTCCTGTTCTAAGGTATGCCCAGAGTGATTTTCAATTTCTAAATGTAACCACATAGATGTATGAGATAGCATACTTGCTTCATGAAGTTTAAAGACGTGGAAAGGATATACCCCCTTTTGTATAAGTTTTTTTTGTAGGATATTTCGAGATATCCTGGGCTGTCTATTTAGCCAAATTAATTTAGAAAATATGCTCTGAAACTGTCCTATTCTATATGGCAACGCTCTAAAACAATAAAATAAATGATTTTACCATATTTAGTCTGCCTAGGCAGGAGGCCTCAATCTTTCTCCATGTATTAAGTGTTCTTGCATAGCAAGACCATTTAATGTTATCTCACATATATATTATTAAGTGTTCTTGCATAGCATACAGTTTTTAAAATATGACCGTTTGAAGATGTCAACCGCCAAAATACTCTGACCTGTGCCAGGCTGGAGCAGCAAGTGATGTCCTAGACACAGGGCCTTTTGTACACCTGCTAATGTTTTTATAAATGTATGTTTTAATGTAACTGTGAAGCACTTTGGGCAACAACGTTGCAATTAAATGTGCTATATAAATAAATAATAACAGTTACTCCGCCCACTCCAGTTGTAGACTACTGGTGTAGGCAAGAACACTTCACACAATTTCCCCAGAAATTGTAGCTTTTCTAGTTATTATGATTATTATTATTATTATTATAGCCAAATTTACCACAGTTTTTACACTACATAGACAAAAATATACCAAAACGTGCAGATTGTTCCCGATCGGATTGCTATTACTTTGTGGAACGTTTCGCCGAATGGTCCACGGAATATCGTCGTTCTTGTGGTGAAATTGGTCCCATAGGAATGAATGGCAAAATGTTCAAAACTAGAGTGGGAGCTGGCAAAAGCTGAAAAATCAGGACATGATTTCTAAACTGCCACCACTCCCTCATTTTCAAGCCCACCTACACAAATCTTACATCAAAACGTTCAGCTATCCCTGTTGCCACGAAACATGTCCACGGCTAAGCCATAGTCCTGATAGTTTTCACAATATGACCATTTGTTTGCAACTCACGCCGTCCATTGACATTCATTAAATCTTCACTCTAGCCAGCTCAAACTTGAAGGGCAATTTCTAAACTGCGACTGTGCCTTCATTGTTAATATTTCAGAGACATACTACGCAAAATGTAGGTCTGGGTCTTGTGATTCTCACAATATAAAGCTCTTCGTTGTAGGATGTATAGTTTTTAAAATACGACCGTTTGAAGATGGCAACCGCCAAAATACTCTGACCTGTGCCAGGCGGCAGCAGAAAGTTATGTCATAGACAGGGCCTTTTGTACACCTGCTAATGTTTTTATAAATGTATGTTTTAATGTAACTGTGAAGCACTTTGGGCAACAACGTTGCAATTAAATGTGATATATAAATAAATAATAACAGTTACTTCGCGCACTCCAGTTGTAGACTACTGGTGTAGGCAAGAACACTTCACACAATTTCCCCAGAAATTGTAGCTTTTCTAGTTATGATTGAAATTTCTTTAATAAGGTGTCATAATTAATTTGTTTCGAATTAGTTATATCTAGGGAGTCCAGATACTAGTTGCCTTCCATGAGAAAGGGAATTGCAAGGCCAGTAGCTCTTGTGATTTAGTAAAAAAAGTCAAAATTTGAGGGGTTTTTTTATATTAATTTTATAATTCGAAAATTCACTATAGATGTCTATAGTTTAGAACATATGGAATTGAAGTCAAAGGATCCATCAGGGTGAGAAGCATGTAATCTGCAAAGAGGGAAATTTTGATCTCTCCACTATGTGTTTTAATTCCCTTAATATTTATATTGTCTCTAATCATAATAGCTAATGGTGAGAATGTACAAAAAAAACCCTGTCTAGTACACTTTTTTTTTATTATAAAAGGGTCAGATTCAAAAAAAGGATTTCTTATTTTTGCTGAGGAATTCGCATATAGCAACACAGTTATATCTTTAAATTGGCTCACAACGCCGAATTTCCCCAGAACAGAGTCAAGGAATCTCCAATGGACTCTGTTAAAGGCCTGCTCGGCTTCGAGGGCCATAATAACAGATTCCAGTTTACAGTTATCGATCCTATAAATTATAATAAATATCTGTATTACTTCTCCCCCTGACAAAGCCCAACTAATCAATATTAATTAAATCATAAATTACCTCTTTAAAATGATTGGACATAATCTGAGAAAAAAAAATTCATATCTTTATTAATAAGAGAAATTGGCATATAATTAGTAATATATAGGATGGGTCCTTACCCAATTTTGGAATAGGGATAATTGATCCCATCAGCATCTCATTGATAAGGGGATTCTTGGCCGAGGCCTCTGAAAATACTTTCAAAAGGATAGGTGCAATAATCCTAGCAAATTTTTTATATATATAAAAAAAAAAAAAATAGCAGAAAAGTCATCTGGGCCAGGGGCTTTGTTTGATTTGAGGTTAACTATCAAGTCTTTAATTTCAGTTATTAAAAGTGGGGCATTCAAAAAGTCTGATTTTTCTTGGTTCAGCTTTGGTAATTTTAGGTTATCTTAAAATTCTTCAATTTCTTTATTATTGTTCCCAACATGTTTATATAATCTATAGAAGTCCACAAATGCTTGGGAAATATCCCTTGGGGAGGTTAGTTGTTTGTCCCCAGTCAATATTTTTTTTTTTTTTTTTTATAGATTTATCCTTAAGATCATTCTTGATTTTATTTGAAAGATCCTTGTTAATTTTATTATTGTTGTGGTACCACCTTTGAGAAATGCTATATTTTTTTTACCTTGTCATATATTTGTTCTTTAATATGATCCCTTAACTAGCTATCTCTTTCACCAGATCAGTATCTACCATAGTTTTATTTATTCGTTCTTTATTTGCTAATTTAACCTTTAATTCTGATAGAGAACCCTCTTTTTATTTTTTTAACCTGAGCCCAATTTTATCAAAAGACCCTTTACATAACTTTTAAGAATACACCACTTCGCCATTGTAATTTACATTTACAAAATTCTCGAGATCAGATGACAAATTTTTAACATTATACTCAGATTTTAAAAGAGTTTACCGTATATACTAGAGTATAAGTCGACCCGAATATAAGTCAAGACCCCTAATTTTACCCAAAAAAACTGGGAAAACTTATTGACTCGAGTATAAGACTAGGGTGGGAAATGCAGCAGCTACTGGTAAATTTCTAAATAAAATTAGATCCCCCAAAAATTATATTAATTGAATATTTATTTACAGTGTGTATATATATATTGAATGCAGTGTGTGTGTATGTGATACAGAGCCTTGGTGGGGGGTGGGCATTTTTATTATTTTTTTTTACATTATTATTATTATTTTAATATTTTTTTTTATATTAATATTTTTATTTTCTTTCATTTAAATTTTTATTTTGTTTTTGTCCCCCCTCCCTGCTTGTTAGCTGGTCAGGGAGGGGGGCTCTCATGGTGGTCCAGTGGTGTGCACTGTGTAGGAGGGGGCTGGCAGGAAGCGTTTACTTACCTTTCCTGCAGCTCCCTTCTCTCTCCTCCGGTGCGGTCAGCTCCACTGCAAGTCCCGGGACATGACTGCCGCGCGGAGCGTTGCCACGGTCACCCGTGGCAACGCTCTAACCCCGCGGCTCTCGCGAGACTTGCAGGGGAGCTGACATGAGCTGCAGGAAAGGTAAGTAAACGCTTCCTGCCAGCCCCCAACAGGACAGCCGGGCTTGTAATGAGCCTGGTGGTCCTTGTCTGTATTATGGCAATGTAAGTTGCCATAATACAGACACTCACTCGAGTATAAGACGAGTGGGGGGTTTTCAGCACAAAAAATGTGACGAAAAACTCGTCTTATACTCGAGTATATACGGTAGTTTAATCTCTATCAAGTCCTTGGTCTAAAGTTATAATTCAGTTTGATATTAAAACATGCCGGAGCATGATCCGATTATAGACCTGATATTCGATTTAATAACTGATCCTAGAAGTCCTGATTCAACCAACACTAGAAAAAAAAAAGGTATACTCTTTGTCATTAGGATTAAGAGTCCTCCAGTAGTCGGATTTTACAATATCAAAGATTATTTGGCCAAGAATATCTCAAAAGATCCTACAAAACAAATATAATAAAGGTGGTATATCATTTCCAGACGTTGCTAAGTTACATCAAGCTTGTTTAGTTACAAATGCAATAGTATGGATCAAGCGTAATATTCAAAATAATGCTTGGTTTCAGATTGAACAATAAAACTGCTCGCTAGGTAACCTTAATACAATATTCTGGACAGATGAACTAAACCAAACAAATAAAAAAAAAAAAATGCCAATATATTTGACACCTTAAAAACGTTAAAAAATAAATTAAAGCTTTCAGATTCAATTCTTACACATGCTCCCATAGAAATTCTTCAATATAATATGAAAGAAATAGGTATGTATAATTGAAGGCAATCGGGTATAAATAGAATTGCTGATGCCTTTTAAAATAAAACCATGCTTAGCTTTCCAAGTGTACAAAATATTTTTTACAGATCCTTTTCGTTTTTTAACCCCTTAACGCCGTTACGGTGTTCTATGCCGTCCTGCATTAAAAGGGCTTTAAAGCCGTTGCGGCGGCATAGAACGTCGTAACGGCTTGCAGCCCCTGGAGGTCCTGTGTACTCACCTCCGCCGCGATCCTCTTCTGGAGGGCTGCCTGACAGACCAGGCAGCCCTCCCCTGGCAAATGAGGCCCCGGGGGGCCATGTGATCAAAGAGCAATCACATGGCCCCCTATAGCTGGCTGTGGATCTGCCAGCAGGGGGACTGTCTGAAATGTCACAGTCCCCCTGCTGGTGGGTAGTGGTAAAAAAAAAAAAATTGTTGTTATATGTTTTACTGTTTTAAAACACTAATATTTGTGTTTAGTGAAGTCTCCCAAGAATAACAGTACCCCCCCATGTACAGGTTTTATGGTGTTTTGGAAAGCTAGAGAGTCACATATAAGGCTTTTCATTTTTTTGACATTGAAATTTGCCAGATTTGTTATGGTGCCTTTGAGAGCGTATGGTAGCCCTGGAATGAGAATTACCCCCATATTGGCATACCATTTGCAAAAGTCGACAACCCAAGGTATTGCAAGTGGGGTATGTCCAGTCTTTCTTAGTAGCCAAATATTCGTTTTTGGCTTTTTTTCACACACAAACAAATATGAACACTAACTTTGAGCAGTGTTTGTGACTAAGTGGCTACTAAAAAAGACTAAACATACCCCACTTTCAATACCTTGGGTTGTCTACTTTTTCAAATGGTATGTCATTATGGGGGTAATTCTCATTCCTGGGCTACCACACCGTCTCAAAGGTAACATTACTAATCTGGCAAATTTCAATTTGAAAATGGAACGTTCTATATTTGACCCTGTAACTTTCCAAAACACCATAAAACCTCTTAATGGGGGATACTGTTGTACTCGTGAGAAATCGCTGATTGCAAATATGTGCATTTTTTTGCTTTAAAACAGTATTATGACATTCACAGCTAAAATGTCAGACGGAAATACAAATTTAAAAAAAAATCTTATTTTCTCACATTTTTTTAAATTTTATTCACAATAAATTGTTCTATATATGAATAGTTAATGATAAATTAAAGCCCTGTTTCTCCTGAACAAAATGATATATAATGAGTGTGGGTGCACTTAATGTGACAGCGGTGAATTACGGTTGAACAGACATGTAGCGCAAATTCCAGTTTTTGTTTACGTTTTGGATTTGATCATAAAGTGCACTATTGACTCCGTCTTGAAGGGGTTAAGAATTAAAAACTATATAAATACAAAAACAAATATTTATCAACACACGGTCTATGGGTATTTAGATATATTGGGATCTAAGGGCCTAATAACTAGAACTCTTAAGTTGTTGGAAGTAGAGCTGGATGACCATAAAATTAATTCCATCATTGGATATTTCTTGAATCTTCATAATCTATTTGGAGAATCAATCCAGTCAGTTTCCCGAATAGAGGCAATGTCTATATTGTTCTCCTTTAAGAATTTATACACTGAAACCCTTTTTTGAGGGGAATTCAAACCTTGGACGTTCCAAGAGACCAGCTTAAGTAATGTGATTACCTTTAAATCTTCTGGTTGGCCGCATGTCGAGTCTTACACAAATAACAGAAATAACACACACAAAAATAAAAATAACAAAATCCATACAAAAAAAAAAAAAATTGATATCCTTCTAATGAAGTTGGGAAACAAAATTCTAGGTTTCCCACTTGATAGACCCTGAAAAAACTTACAGGGAAGAGGATTATAGGAAGTAAAGGAGCGCCCCCAGTTCTTAAGTACAGCTAAAAAGGAATATCATTTATATAGTGCTACATCCTTTCCCCCTTCTTAGCCATATTATTCTTCTTGCAATAGCTTTGTTATAAATCCTTGTTCTAAATACAAAAGATATGTAGATTACAACATAAATAATATAGATGAGACCTTATTCTTAGCCAAATAACCAGACATTTCCGCATTTCCGCATTGCCACATTACTTATCATGTAAAGAGAGAGGAAAAAAAATAGAATACAAAATACATTTTTTTTTATTTATTTCTTCATCTTTTACCAGTGAAATTATTTTCAAATTTTAAATTTAGCATGATCTATACCATTCCCTTATTAGTTACATTCTTACTATATATATATATATATATATATATGTATGTGTGTGTGTGTGTGTGTGTATATATATATATATATATATATATATATATATATATATATATACCGTATATATAGTATGTGTATGTATATATATATATGTGTGTGTGTATATATATATATATATATATATATATAAATAAATGTATGTGGTACAGTGGTATACGTGTTACCTCCTTTATATTTATAAAGTGCATATTAAAAAATTGCTTTACTCACTATCTATATTTCACCCATGAACTGTATAATTTACCCCCACCGAATCCTTTTTTTCTTCTTGAATTCTATTTGAAATCCTAATTCAAAGTACCTTATTAGTTACATTATTTCAGTATTTATATAACGTGGTAAAGTGATGTACGTGTAACCTCATTTATATATATATATATAAAAGTGCATGCTAAAAAATTCCTCCACTCACAACTATCTGTAAAGTGCAATACAGGGGATATAAGTGACCCCTTATTCATATATAGAGAGTTAAATCTTAGGACATTTCCACATCATACCACAAAAAAAAATAAAAAATTAAAACATTGCTTTACTCACAACTTATCTGTAATTTCACCCATGAATTTCAAATATTTGAATACAACTGTATCCTTTACCCCCCCCCCCCCCCCCTTAATCCTATTTGTATTCTTAATTGTCATTAGAATTGTATATAGAATTGTAATTGTATGGGTGACCACTTATTCTGATATAAAGAGTTAGATCTTAATCAGACATTTCCTCCTCATACAAAAAAAATAAATTATATATATATATATATATAATTAAAGATTTACTCCTTTTAGTGCATTGATTCTTATCCTTTCTGTAGATTCTACGTTTGAATTATTTCTTGAAAGTTCAGCATATATGTGATATTGTTGGCTCTAAGTATAGAGGTTTCACTTACAAACTTTTTTCTTGCTTGTCGCATTGCCCGAGAAAGGTCCGTAAAGTATATCCTTAAGTTGTGGATCTAAAATTTGATTTTTCTAGGCTTTTTTCTAGGCTGATTGCATAATCAAATTTTTAATATAGGTATTTGAGAAGCATACAATAACATCTCTTGGATTCTCAGGTGATATATTCTTAGGTCTATGGAATCTTTCGAATGGATATTCTCTTAAGGGATTTGAATGTATACATTTTGCAAACCGTGATCTTAAGTATTCATCCATTTGGTCAAAAGCATTGATTCTGGAACGCCTCTTACTTTTATATTATTTCACTGTGAACGAGCTTCCAGATTGATTATTCCTTTGGATTTAATCTTCATTAATGTCTTGCATTTTTTGAAGAGAATTAGATTGTATTTGAAGATTAGAAGATAGTTAAGAAATCTCCAGCCGTAAAGCATTAGAATTATCTTCAGAATCTTGATTTATTTTGATATAAAGGTAATTTAGTGCTTCATTGAGTACTTGTTGTGTAATAGGAATTACAGAATGTTCTTCTTGAGTTAGATTTAAAGGAGTAAATTCTATTCGCTCAACCATAGATGATCTTTTCACTAAGGTGTGGTCTTGAGTTTAGGTGAATAATAAGTATTGATGCTTTTATTTTTCTCTGCATTTGCATTGTGTCAGGATTACAAGTTGATCCAGCACGCAGAACTGTTTCACACATAGGACTATGGATAACGTATAACCGGACCTTAGAATGGCCGGACTTAACGTATCCAAGAATAGTCAAAATACTTGTCGAGGTCAGGAACACAGACTCAGACACAATGATGACGAAAAGTAAAGGATACCAGAATTCAGGAAAGTCAAAACAAAGCCAAAGTAAAATACCAGAAAATCAAGATCAGGAACGCACTCTCAGATTACCATCAGGATGAAACCACGACAGGGCAATGAGCAAAATGAGAATTGTGTTTAAATACCCCTCCTGTGGATCCGATTGGCCATAACCGGCCTTTGACCCCAAAAGCAATTACCAGGTTTCCATGTGCATGATTGCTGCTCAGCACAACTTTTCGTATCAGGACGGTAATGTTGCTCGGCACAACTTTTCCTGTCAGGACGGTAAATGCCATTAACCAAATTTTTATGTGCGGATGAATACGTCTCTTTTATTTTTTTATTTCTTTTTTTAAACATCTTATCTGTGCTTTATCTAGATATTTAGTGACCAAAACTTAGAATATATATGTAAAAAAACAAATATATATATATATATATATATATATATATATATATATATATATATACTCTCTTCTTACTCCTTTCTTTCCCCCCTCCTTCCTCAGTGTGCAACCAAAAATAATATAATAAGCACTTACCGTATATACTCGAGTATAAGCCGAGGCCCCTAATTTTACCCCAAAAAACTGGGAAAACGTATTGACTCGAGTATAAGACTAGGGTGGGAAATGCAGCAGCTACTGGTAAATTTCTAAATAAAATTAGATCCTCAAAAAATTATATTAATTGAATATTTATTTACAGTGTGTGTATATAATGAATGCAGTGTGTGCGTATGAATGCAGTGTGTGCGTATGAATGCAGTGTGTGCATATGGATGCAGTGTGCGTATGAGTGCAGTGTGCGGATGAGTGCAGTGCGTGCGTGTATGAGGGCAGTGCGTGTATGAATGCAGTGTGTGAGTGCAGTGTGTGTGTATGAGTGCAGTGTGTGTGTATATATTAATTGAATATTTATTTTCAGTGTGTGTATATAATGAGTGCAGTGTGTGTATATGAATGAAGTGTGAGTGTGTGATGCAGTGTGTGTTTGTGTATGTGTTGGTGGGGGTGGGCATTTGATATATTATTAATTATTATTTTTTTTTATATTATTATTTTTTTATTATTATTATTTATTATTTAATTATTATTATTTATTTATTTTTAATTGTTTTTTTTTTTCGTCCCCCCTCCCTGCTTGCTAGATGGCCAGGGAGGGGGGCTCCTTCCCTGGTGGTCCAGTGTCATTGGTAGTTCAGTGGGGGGAGAGGGGGGCTGGCAGAGCTGTACTTACCTTTCCTGCAGCTCCTGTCAGCTCTCTCCTCCTCCGCGCGGTCTGTGCAGCTCCCTCTGTCAGCTCCCAGTGTAAGTCTCGCGAGAGCCGCGGCTCTCGCGAGACTTACACTGGGAGCTGACCGAGGTGCTGAACGGACGGCGCGGAGGAGGAGAGAGCTGACAGGAGCTGCAGGAAAGGTAAGTACAGCTCTGCCAGCACCCCTCTCCCCCCAGTCTGTATTATGGCAATGCAAATTGCCATAATACAGACTCTGACTCGAGTATAAGCCGAGTTGGGGTTTTTCAGCACAAAAAATGTGCTGAAAAACTCGGCTTATACTCGAGTATATACGGTAATTGCTAGGATTTAAATCTTCTGTAATTTTCTATAATACCCAAAATTTTGGATTATAGTTATTCTGAATTAATCTTGATTATACGTCTGAAAATAGAATGTTTACAGCAGTATTTAGAGCATCCAACAATATTTTCCAGCACAGATATTTGCTGAGCCTAGTATTTAGAGGAATTCCATAATTGCTCCCATTTTTGGTTCCCAGTAAATTTAAGTAAAGGAGACAAAAGTTAGAAAAGATAGAATTAAACAAAATTGCATAAGTAGCATAGAGAGCCAAGAGAATATACGGCTACTTAGCTTTCATTTGTATCTTATGTCAGCCTTTGAGAATAGCCCATGGAGTTCAATCAGTCTTCCTTCCAACAATGATATTAATGAAATAGCAGGTGCTCCTTTTGCCGATACAGCAGCTTAAATTCAGTAGCCCAACTTGTTATTGTTTGACTGCAGCCTTGGGTATTCCTAGCTTTGTTCCGTTGCCTCTCACCAATGCCACTCACCACCAGAGTAACTAAATATAAGACGACAGGTGCGGCAAACGGTCGTACAGCAAATGGGTAAGGGCCTGTGGCAGCAGGCATCCTCAATATCGAGGAACAAGACCGCCAACAAATCAGTCGGAGAAAAATACATTGGCGTCTCTCAATAGTCTCTGTTTCGGGCGCTGTTTATCTAGCCGGCATGGTGTAGGGGGATCTCTTCTTTAATCCCATAGCCTCGTGGGGACAGCTGCGTACGTGCTCTCATGTCATGCCATCCCCCTCCCCTGACTTCCTAACATACCAAATTTTTCAATATCTCCACATTAAAATGTAATTTACCGAAATCCTAGACATATATATTTTGTAAATTAGAACTGTTAATTTTTTTTATATATATATTTGTATAATAAATTAAAATGTATATATCTATATGTCACATCAAATTAAATCTCTTTTTGTCCATTAAAAAACAGTATATAATATGTGTTGGTATAATAAATGAGAAAGATACAAATTGCAGTTGAACACAAAAAACGCAAAACGAGCTTGTGTCCTTAAGAGTAAGTCCAGCTTCTGAAGCCGAGTCCTTAAAGGGTTAAGGTAGGGTCACTGCAGAACCAAAAAAGAAATAAACAGCAGGTCATGCAGGATCACACATTAATCATCAATTGGCAACCTGGCAGTTTAAAAACAGACTGATGTGAGCGTAAATAAGAACGCTCTGAGTGGTCGCCGCTCTATCTTGAAAAAGCCCGGGTGTTTGGGCAAAACGCGTTGAAGTGCTAACGGCTTCTATCTTAGAAGGGTGAATGCGGAGTGATGACCGAGACCGGCTCTGAAACTTGGCGTCTTTACAATACAAGCACTCTGCTGCATGGCAAAGAGATTCAGCCACAACCGATAAGATCAGAAGGATGGGCGGTAACAACTTTTCACTCTAAAAAACAAACAAACCATGCTTGTTTGTGGTTTCTTGGAAACAAGTACCTCCATTTGTTTATGTAAGGGTTCCTTTTGGGAGAGAGGGTTTTAAACTTTTAAGCCAATAAATACAGTGTTACACTTTGAGGATTTCTTTTGTATCTTTTTAAGGTTCTACTATTGCTGGGATATACATTGTATCCCCAGACTGTGGATTAACCCCTGCTACACCCAAGAACTCTGGGACTTTACAAATTCTTGGAAGAATATACACTAATATTTCTTGTGGATACTTTTAAGGTTTTCTATAACTAATTGAAAATTTAAATGTAAAGTGTTTTTTTCTTTCACAAGATTATTTGCACAGTACTCAGCATAAAACTGAGGGCTTCTCCAATATAGTGCTAACACGTTTCAAATTTATTTGTACAGTATTGAAGTGTACTCGAAGATACATAAAATGACAAAAAAAAAAAGGCAAAAAATAATAGTGCAGTTGGTATAGAAAAGTTCTAATCTAGTGTTAAACTAAAATTATAACCACTCACATGTTCTGGAGCCTATATAGTATTGGCTCCGTTAGATGGACCTTTTTGCTCTTAGGGCAGCAACACACCACTCTCACGATGTCGTCTCCTCCAAAGGGGATATAGGAAGAAAAACAACTAATGTGTAGTATTGTAAAGTGGTGAACTTAAATCTAATGGTAAGTAGTAAGCTCACCTTTGTTAGAGCATTCAAATCCTGGCTGTAAGGGTAATACACAGAGTGCCAATTTTCTGGGGATGGCACCACCCCAATGAAGATTCTCTAAGGCTTCAGAGGACTTTGTTGGAATAATATTAAAAATGTATTTCAGATTAAAACATATATAGTAAGTGCTATAGAAAATTAAAAAGGCCAACACTGCTGAAACGCCTTTGCTCAGTCAGATGTGAGTTAGCCTCTGGAATCTTCTGCCTTTTAAATGTTCTGTGGGTCTTCTAGACCCTCCTTCTTTGGTCACATGTAATGGAATTATCCAATTCCAAGTTCCTATTGCACACCCTCCCTTCAAATAATTATTTTCACTAGAGTGAAAGATTCTGTATAGGGTAATCATATATCCCGCCTTTTATTTCAGCATTACCATTGGTGATCAATACACAAGATCCAGCGCACTCTCCTATCTACTAAACAGCAACTTCAATGTTGACAGATTTTATTAGTTTTTAAAAGGTTTTTTTAAAAAAAACACCTTATCTAGGCAAAAAATAATGGGGATTTAGTTACATTATATGATCATACATTGCATAAGCCTGCCACAACGTCAATGTACCCCATCTTTGGCAGGTCCTACTCTCACAGTCTAATGTCTGCTCTTATGAGATTAAACCACTTACTTGAGGAACAAATTCCATCTGAGGCTCTCTGCAGTACAAGACTAAATAGGGACCTGAGATGAGGCACCTGTGACAGGGAGGGGTGCAAAACCAAGGAGTTGGCTAGACTCCCAAATATATATATATGGAACATGGGGGGGTGGTTGCACTCACCTGAACATGCTTAAATGGGGTGCTGCTGGGGGCCATGTTATACAATACACAAGATCCAGTGCACTCTCCTATCTACTAAACAGCAACTTCAATGTTGACAGATTTTATTAGTTTTTAAAAGGTTTTTTAAAAAAAACACCTTATCTAGGTGATGATCAGAGGTGCTGGTCTGGACGCGTCACATCCTTTGTGTGGTTCGCGGAAATGAGATTGTGGACTTACCTGCTTGTCACGTCCACCCACAATCCTTGGACGTGTGCCGCTTCCCAGACCTGGCTTTCCCAAACTATCCTCATTGGTGGACAGAGATGTCGATCCTGGATGCGTTCGACTTCATTCATGGCCGGCGGAAGGAATGTTGTGGACTCAGACACTCGCCACACCCGCCAGCCTTCCAAATGGGCAAAATTAAAAATGATATGGGAGTAGACATACCAATTATTTGTAACTATAGTCATGTCAACAAACAACTTTATAAATAAATATTGGCCCATTTTAAAAGAAGACCCTATTTTATCAGGAAAACCTTGAGTTATATTTAGAGGAGCCCCCAACATGAAGCAACTACTGGTTAAAAACCACATCAAAAAAGATTGCCACATAAAACCAATAGATACAAGGAATGTTTTTTTTGGATGCGGTATGTGTCTATCATGTAGAGGCTCTAACAGTAGAAAAAAGGCTGCGCACGCCTATGTGGGTCACTATCTCAAAGGAAGCAGTCATGCTTAAATCTTCATAGTTTTTTGCAAAATTCTGCTCCATAAGCCTGCCTCTTTAGTCACGTTCCTTATGTAAAAAGACTTCCTTATTAAGTGTGCATTCATTTCCATCTCCAACAACACTGACTGACTGGCTTTTAATTCACAATGTAGCTGCAGACAGTCAAATAAACTATATGCAGGTAGTAATATCCTTACCATGTGCCTCCCTGGGTGTTCTCTCCTTCTAATTCAGTGTAGTTTTGTAGTTCAGATAATTCAGTTCTCTTTGGCTGAGCTGTGTGAACATAACTTTGATAATGAAGTATTTTTCTGGAGTGAGGGGGTGTGGCTGAAAAATATTCTGTAAAATATGTATGTATTTAACCCCGTTAGGACCGGACTGTTTTGGACATATTGTACGTTAAGGACCAGAGCTGTTTTAACACTTTTTTTTGGTGTTTAGCTGTAATTTTAATTTCTCTCATTTACTGTTCCCATACAAGTTATATATTGTTTTTTTCAGGACAAGAAGGGCTTTCTTTATATACCATTATTTGTATCATGTCATATTATTTACTTAAATTTTTTTTATAAAATATGGTGAAACAAAAAACAAAACAAAAAAAAAACACTTTTTTTTTCTTTTACTTGTCTACAAAAGCTAATGAAAAATGTTGTCCTGAATTTAGAAATACCCAATGTTAAAGCGGCACTGTCATGCCGAATCCCATTTTTATTTAACCCCCCTCCAGCCTTCACTACATCCAATTGAACCACTAGTCACCCCCAAATACCCCTAAGCCCCCCAGATTACCTCTTTTAAAATCTGTATCTTCTGCCCCGATCTATATTCAGGGTGCCACCATCTTTTGTGGGTAGGTGAAGTCCCTGAGGGACACGTCATCTGCCCACACTAGACAGACTGTAAGATTCCTGCACATGCCCAGTGAAACACCTGGACATGCGAACGGGAATTTCATCTATTCATTCATTCATCAGATAGACGAATGAATGAATAGAAAAAATAAGACGAACAAACTAACACTGAGTATCAGTGTTTGTTTGTTCGTTTGGTCTATTACAAGGAGGCAGCTCCCTCCCTGTAATATGTAAAGATAGAAGCGGCAGGGAGCAGTGCTCCCCGCCACTTCATAAGCCCCCCATGTCCCCCCTCACTCTATGGGAGTCAATTTGACCCCCATAATAGCACAAGGGAGATTAAAATCTCCCAAATGCCCCTACTCGCTATACCGCGAGTAGGGGCATGTCTACTAAACAGTGAGCAGCCTGTGGCTGCTCACTGTTGAAAAAAAAATTACATAAATTACAATAAGGGGGGGCAGACCTATTGTCCTCCCCCTCCTCCCCCATCCTGAGCGGCGGGTGGGGGCCATGAAGATAATGAGGGGGGGGACCTACTGTCCTCCCCCCAGGCCCCCACCCCTGGGCGGCGGGTGGCGGCCATAATGATAATGAGGGGGGGGGGGGAACCTACTGGCCTCCCTCCCTGGCCCCCACCCCTGAGCGGTGGTTGGGGGCCCAAAATAAAGAGAGGGGGGGCCTACTGTCCCCCCCGGCCCCCACCCCTGAGCGGTGGGTGGGGGCCCTAAATAAAGATAGGGGAGACCTACTGTCCTCCCCCCGCTCAGGGGTGGGGGCCAGGGGGGAGGACAGTAGGTCCCCCCCCATCTTTATTTAGGGCCCCCACGCACCGCTCAGGGGTGGGGGCCAGGGGGGAGGACAGTAGGTCCCCCCCATCTTTATTTAGGGGTGGGGGTTATTCGTTTTTTTTCTTTTTTACAGTGAGTAGCTATAGGCTGCTCACTGCTTACTACACATGCCCTTACTCGCGATATAGCGAGTAGGGGCATTTTATTTACCAATACTAAGTAATCTTTACTTAGTATTAGTAAATTTGGCTGAAAGACCAATTTAGGTCTTTCAGCCTTTTAGTAGATAGCTCCCTGATACCGCGGCAATGAATAGTATCGGAATTTCATTCATTAGAATGAAATTCCGATACGAACAAAGTGCCGAATTGTGTTCTAGAAGAAACTAACATACTGTTCTCATTCAGTTAGAACGCAATTCGGCAGTTTGGTCTAAAATGACAGGAAGCATCGCGGGTACACAGAGGAAAGGTAAGGATTATGGGAAAATTGCTCTGACCAGCGGAAATGAAGCACACTTTGCTCCTCCGCTGGTCAGAGCTGGTCAAGCGGAGGAATCCTCCATAAGGCAAAGAGTCCCTACTTTGTCTTATGATTTTAAAGAAAACTAAAGAAGACAGGAAGAAAAGAATAACAGATCCCGAGAGAGGGGGAGAAGAGGAAGAAATTGAGGAAAGGTAAGTTCGGCATGACAGTGCCGCTTTAACATGTTCTTAGCTTTTTTTTTTTTTTTGCTGCAAGTTATATGGCTATAAGTACAAGTAGGAAATTGCTGTTTCAAAATCTATATTTGTCAAATTTATCAATAGTGACATTGTAACACTGTTTATCTGTCATAAATCTCTGAATCACATCTCACAAGTACATTTTTTTTTTTTTTAAAGTAAACAACAAAGGGGGGTGGGGCCTGACAATCATGGCGACGGGTTGTGTTTCTTGTGAGCTCCCAGGAACACACTAAGCAAATCTGCTATTTTGGCAGAAATATCCAAAACTGGGCACCAAGCGACTTACCCCTAACTACATGTAACGAAGACCCGACCTGCGAATGTTTACATCAGTCTTTTCAAGCACTCCAGACACCGAGCTCCACTGAGGCCTAGTGAGCGCTGTGGAGGGGAGAGGCGGCCGCTCTCCCAGACTGGCGCGATCGAAGTTCTGAGCATGCACCTGGAGCCCCTTTTGACCGGCGGGGGTTATCATGGTCCCCACCCTGATGGCTTGTTGGTTGTTGGTTTGTTTTTTGTTGTTTGTTGCAATTTTCGTTTATATTATCGTTTGATATTCAGTGTGGCATCACGTTTTAGGTTGCCAGGTAGTTAGGACTCGCAAGTACTATTTGTGTAAACGAGTGTCCAAAGTACCAGCCTCGCAGGGCTTCGATATGTAAAGCAAATGGTTATAGGAATCAAACAATTCCATATATCATAGGTCTCTGAGAGGTGGCAAAACTGTGTATGATGCGGAGCAAGACAAATTAACCGAAGTTTGGGTAATGTTGGTGGCGTCGTGGTGTGACCAATGAAGTGTCGTTGCAGTGAACTGTGTGTATATATAGGTGATAGTAGGGTCAGCGGTGTGGCCTCCGCTTCCAGCCTCCCTGTCAGCTTCCTTGTCACTGGTATTTCTGGCCCGTTTGGTTCTATGTGTTTGCCCTCATCCCCGCCTCTATTTCCCGTCCTCTGGGCGTAAGCGTTGTGCCGGGGTTGAGGAGTGTCTTTCCCCAGCTTAAGTGGGCCAGCGACCCGAATATCTCGTCTATGTCAGAGCCGAGGTGTCCCCTTCCCCATTCCCCGTTTCTTCCCTATGTCGGCTATATGTCAGCATGTTTTGAAAATCTGCGCAATAGACTTCTACTAGCCAATGTGTCCAGATGTCCAAGTATGTTTGTGAGCGTCCCTGTGCTGTGAATGTCAAGTCTTTGAGTCCCCATAGCTCCTCCATTCTCTCAAACCAGGTTGTTAATTTGGGGGGGGGAAGGGGGGGGGCTGTTGGTGTCTGTCTTCCAGTATAGGGGTAATATATGTTTTGCTGTGTTCAGTATCTGTATTGGTCAGGGATTTCTAATATTTGGCTGTTGGGGTCGTGGTGTGATGTAAGAGGTACATGGTAGGTGTAAAGGGGGGTGGGTCGTTGGAGAATTTTTGTAGTACCCTTTCCGATTGTTCTCCAATATGGGACCACCCTCGGACATTCCCACCATATGTGTAGAAATGTGACCTCTCCGGTGTGGCATCGCCAGCACCTGTCGCTCA
Source organism: Pelobates fuscus (assembly GCF_036172605.1). Taxonomy (NCBI): domain Eukaryota; kingdom Metazoa; phylum Chordata; class Amphibia; order Anura; family Pelobatidae; genus Pelobates; species Pelobates fuscus. Next base: position 240,696,736 of record NC_086320.1, read on the forward strand.
CGTCTGGGATCATTTTATGCAAAATTTTAGGTGGTTTTTTACCATAGAGTTAAGACCTTGTATGCCGTCTCCTGGGTTTTAACTTGCCCGTGCACAGTGGTGTGTAAGGTCGCATATTTTAACCCATTGCTGTTCTGTGAAGGTTTCTCCCGTCATTGTTCCCCATTTCCCATGTAAGGGGGTGGGGGGACATTCCTGTTGTGTAAAAGCATGGTATATAGGTGGGAAATGGCGTGTATGAGCGTGTCTGGTTCTGTTCCTAGGTTTTCAAACAGGGTCAATATCCTGTAAAGGTCAGGGTGCTGTGGGATATTTTTCAGGAATTGTCTGATCTGTTCATATCTCAGCCTGTGTAGGAAGGTAATGTGTGTGTCGTCCAGGAGGTCACTGAGAGGTTTGATTGTATTGTCCTTACTCATGTGTCTCACTTGAATGTGTGTCACTGGTGTCAGGCAAGCGAATGCCCATGGGTCCATGCCCAGGGCAAATTCTGGGTTGTTTGTGAGTGGGTAGAGAGGGGATGGAAAGGAGGAGAGGCCCATCTGTGTTGCCACCCTGTGCCATACGTCCAATATTGCGACATACGTCTTCCTGTGGTTGGCGTCATCCATGTCAGCGCTATCAAAATACAGTTAGAAAAAAATTATATATATATATATATATTTTCTTTTATTTATTTTTATTTGCTTATTATTCATGTCTGGGCTGTCCGGCAGTCCCCCAGACCGGGAGCAACATTGATTGCCGGCGGGGGAACGGCGGCGATTGGGTAAGTAATATATTTACCTTGTACGTCCGCGGTCCTTAAGGACTGTTTTTTCCCTTAAGTAATTAATGTGTATTTTGTAAACCTGATGTGTGCTACTTGCTAGTTACATAGATGCATAGGCTAAAAAGAGACATGTGTCCATCAAGTTCAGTCTTTCTCCCATCTGTTTTTGCTGTTGTGATTACATTTGTAATAAACTCCATGCTGTCTTCAGCTACATATTTTGAGTACAACAGTACCCTCAGTCTGAACCTTAGCCACTAATCTGCAAAAATACAATGCCATAACATTTCAGTTTTTACATTTAAGCCCAGCAGACCCATCTATCAAAATCAATGTATCTCATATGTGCCCATTATAGCAGTTTGACTATTCAAATTATTCCACAAAGGTCTACCATTTGTGAAAGCAGACATCCCAGGGTATCTCATATAATGTATATTGTGCCTTAAAGGACCACTATAGTCACCCAGACCACTTCAGCTCAATGAAGTGGCCTGGGTGCCAGGTCCCCCAGGTTTTAACCCTTCAGATGTAAACATAGCAGTTTCAGAGAAACTGCTATGTTTACATTGCAGGGTTAATCCAGCCTCTATTGGCTGTCTTCCTGACAGCCGCTAGAGTCGCTTCTCGACACTGAATGTAAAAATCGCATTGAGCGTGCAGAACGTCCATAGGAAAGTGCTGTGGCCGCGCATGCGCATTCGGCTCCAGTCGGGAGCTGACGTCGGAGTGGGAGGAGAGGTCACCAGCGCCAAGGGAGCCCGGCGCTGGATTAAAGTAAGTAGCTGAAGGGGTTTTAACTCCTTCAGACGAGCGGGAGGTGGGCCCTGAGGGTGGGGGGGACATAAGGGTTATATAGTGTCAGGAAAACAAGTTTGTTTTCCTGACACTATTGTGATCCTTTAATGTGATGCCATTTTTTCACCAGTTTGTCAAATTTTGTGGTTAAAAAAAAAAAAATGCATTTTGCATTTACTTCCACATTACATTTTTTTTTACATTCTTTATTTTTGTTGTGCGGATGGTCACAATATGTCAACAGACGCCACAACAGCGTATTTCAAGATTTATACAGGTTAGACAGTGGCATTATAAATTGCACAGTTTTTATATTGAACATATAGATAATCAGTTAATTAGTCCGCGTAGGGTTAAATGAAAGTAACTGAAATAAAACGTGGTACTCACACATGTCTAAGGTATATAGCGAGGCATCAGATGTGGTTAGAGCCAGCAACTCAGACATGAGTGAGTATATGAGTTGAGGCCTATACTAAACTGGTGTGGCATACATGTCGGCAATAAACAGATGATAGGCAGGTAAATTGTAAGACAATTAGATAGGTAAGGACATTGCGACAGTGTTATACACCTTACCCTGCGTCTAAGTTACAGAGAAATGTGTCACGTGATGGTAATGCATTTTCGTCAATAACATAATATAACTTAAGATGAACGTATAACAACATGTTAAACCTCGTTAGTTAGGGGGTTTCTTTACGTTGGATGCGTTAAGCTTTATTTACTATCTGGGCTTAATGGGCAAAATAGGTATGCTTTGCAGTTTTGGGTAAGCCCGCTTTTCTGAGTCAAGTACCTAGGTACTGGCTGCCATGCCACTGCATTGGTAACGCATTTGTGTGGTGGGGGCTTATTGCTTAAAAATTGAAAGTTAAAAGTTAGAGGCTCGCCTTGAGGCACGGGCGCAATACCCCAGGAGAGTGGTGTCACCAGAGGCAGTCCTATTATGCACAGAAAAATGTGGGTCTAATGCGTAGGGTCATAGTGGGCCCCCCACAAGAAAAAGCCCCAGCGCAGTGTCTTACTGTTGGTGGGATGCGCAACCTCTTCCCACTATGCAGCTTTGCCAGTTCGGTGAATTCTTAAGGTGGATAGGTGCTTTGGTCAGGTTGTGTGTCGCCTCGGGTGAAATTTTATGCGTGGGTTTGTTCTCTGCGGTGGGGGAATGTCCCGGTGCGGTGCTTAGTAGTCCCGAACTTTCTCTTAGGTCGTGGAGGCGGCGTGGGATGGTCCGTTCTGCAGCCTGGGGATGAACTCAGCAGTGCTGGCAATTTTCCAGCTCGAGGGGTTCGCGGGTCTCTCCCTAGGTGCCAGCTGGGTCAGTGAGTCCAGGGGGAGGCAGAGCAGCCTCAGCAGCGTCGGTGCCTCTTGCATGCAGTGGATTTTGTGCGTAGCGTCGCCCTTTGCCACCAGCAGGGTGTGAGCTGGGCCCCAACGGTACCTGAGCAGCTGTGCTCACAGGAGTGAGGTCAGTGGCTGTAGAGCTCTTCTCCAGGCCAGCGTTGTTCCTGAGAGGTCTGCCTTGGCCTGCTTCGGGGTCAGCAGTGCTGTGAGAAGCCTTCGCGTGAAGTGGGGAAGTTCAGAGTCTGGCATAGTATTCGCTATCCCCCTAATTTTGAGGTGCTTTAGCCTGCGTTTGTCCTCTAGCTCGGCAAAACGCAGGACGGTTTGCATATACTGATTTTTCAGCGCCTGGATCTCCTGTTGCAGCTCCTTGATTTGTGTATCTTGGGCACTTGTAGTGTATTCTACCGCCCCGAGTCGGCCATTGAGGCCCTGCAGGGTGTCTCGGAGCGAGGCCACATCCGCCGATATTTTCTTATGGTGGTCCGCCATTAGGTACCTGAGGGCCTCCATGCTCACCGACGTGGGTAAGCCTGAGGGGGTTCCCCTTCTGCCTCGTCCGAGGATTCTTCGTAGAAGTCAGAGCATCCGTAGGCATCTTGGGTCTTCCGCCAGAGCTCCCCAATGTGCATGCCCGCCTTAGGTTTTTCGGGCTTCATCTTTTTCATTTTTCGCCCCATTGCTTTTGCTTCGATGTAGGGGCCACCCCGTGTTGGATTTGGCTCGTTTACGGGTGTTTTTGCTGGGCTTTTCTCGTTTCAAAGCCTGGAGTTCAGCGGCCATGCAACCGTTCGCTCTCCACATTACATTTTTGATGATTATTTTGCCAATCTCATATGTGCCACTTTGATCAATCCTCTAATTCTGCTCAGCAAACTCTTCTTAATAAAACAATGCACCCAGTGTATGATTTAGCTTGATACAGTGCCATGTGAGAGACCTGGCTATTTCGGTTTTTACAGTTGTATTTTTGATGGATTTGATGGGTCTATTCCACAGTTTGGGACATTCTACATTTCAGTGTATAGATGCATACCATTTGTGAAAGTACACACCACAGGGTATGTCATATAGTTTTTTTGATCTTTCTAATGCAACAATTTTTGAACCAAATTTCTGTTAAAAAATGCATTCAAGAGGTTGCAGAATTCAATCCTGAAAAATCACCCTCCACAGGGGCCATCCACTAAAACAAAGTGCACACCCAGCACCAAGACATCGGGGCGAACAGATTGATGCCCTTCTTCCAAGCCGCCAAGCAGCCTAGGCAGCGGCGCAAAACCGCGGCCTACCGGGCCTCACCAATCCTCAGCCTCGAGGCACTCCTCGGCGGACAGAGAGCAGGTCCCGACTACCCGGGTTACCCCCCGCAGGACTCACCTGCCATGGGCCAACGTACCCCCAAACCTACGGCTGGAGACCATACCCAAGGTAGGGACATTGGGGAAATGCTGCTCCGGCCTGCGCACACCACGCCAACACTTGCGAACCCCCCGCCAAATATGGCCCCCGTCCAGGAGATGGAGGGAGGGGAGGCTCCGCGCACAGAGAACCCCCAAGGGGGACCCACAATACCCTCGGCCTCGCCAGAGGACTCAGCCCCCACTACTAAAGGGGACCTGAAAGCCCTCCTGGTAGACATCCAGAAGCTGCTGGCTGCCGATGTGGCCCTAATTAAAAGGGATATGCAACAGGCCACAGACTGTATCACAAACGCAGAAAAGGACATAGCTGGAGTACACAATACTATAACTACCCTGAAAGATTCAGTACAACAGCTGCACATGGAACAACATGTCTTAGCAACCCAAATAATGTCCCTTGAAGACAAGCAACGCTGAACACACATAAAGATCCGTGGCATACCCAACACCATCACCACTGAAGAACTGCCGCACTACACGCGACGACTCTTGAATTCCATCCTACCACAACCAGTAGCTAAGAAAATCGCACTGGACGGTATATACCGAGTAACAAGTTCAGTACGCATCTCTCCTGATACCTCCAGAGATGTCATCCTGCGTTGTGTAACCATACATGACAAGATCCAAATAATGACTGCCCAGAAAGGCAAAACGCCACTAGAATTTGAGAACGCAACGTTATTATTTTTTCAAGACCTCACCAGAACTACATTACTTAGACGCAAATCCTTCAGCCCAGTGACGTCCACCCTCCGCAAAGCGAACATACCATACAGGGGGGGTAACTCCGGCTCCCTGCTAGTCCATCACGCTGGGACCACTCACAACCTTACCTCCCCGGTGGGAGCCCCAACCTTCCTGTCTGCATTAGGACTGCAACCGAGCCAACCTCCTAATACAGCAGATAGCCAAAATGTAACCCAGGACCCAGCAGCCAGCACATCGGCCGGACAAATGGCGAACTGCCTGCAACGCCCGCACACCCGACCTTAATCTGGGACTGAGCCAGCCCTGCCTCCGAGCAACCATCAGGCTAACTAAACTACGCAGACCAACTTCACGCTCAGACTTAGATCCAAACCAATCAAGAGTCTATAATGTTATGCTACCATGCTTATTACATATTGTATTGTATTGTTTGTTCTCATTTACTCTAACTTTCTTTTTACCTTTCACCTTTGCTTTCTAGTACGCTCACTCAGACAACACACCCAAACCCCTGGGAAAGGTTCCACAACCCCCAAACAAAACAGGGTCTACACACCTCTCTCACTCAGCAAGCCGCTGGCCCTTAGGAACCATGCAACCTGGCGATAAGAGGCGCCTTCAATACCCCCCCCCCCCCGCCACTCCTATAGGGCAGGGGCAACACTAAGCGTGCCAGGCAACCACCAGGACACCAAATGGTCCAACATCCACACAAACATCACATAGTACCCAAAAGGTACGCACACCCTGGCACTATCTACGCATATAGATACAAACCTGAGACCACACAAACTAAGGCTCCTACGCAACACTGCGGCCTCATGCAACACAAAGGAGCATACTTCACACCTCAAGCCTGTAGTACCCCGGGAGTGCAACACACGCCAACCACTAGCCTGCCGATCTCTAACTAACCCTGGGCTTGTCCCCAAACACGGTTAAAAATAAAAAGTGCTTGACAAACGCATTTCACTGTATATCCTGAAACTAACCTTAAAATGTCATGGGAACACTTGTTACCGCTAAATACTTGCAAACTAACGATCTCATGAAATGCTGAATGTAATTCCTTGTACAACTGAGCACAGAAAAATAAAGAATTAAAAAAAGAAAAAAAATGCATTCAAATAAAATAAAACCATAAAGTGTGTTTGTTTTTTACATGCACATTGCAATTTAGTAGTAACATTTTGTAAACTTGACGTGTGCCACTGTAATAAAAATTAAAAATTGTCCTCCACTATATGTCCTAAGTACAGGAATACTCTCATCACATACCCTTGTAAGATAGTGAAAATACGGGGCTGAGTTTATATCCTATTCAGGTACGTTTTAAAAATTGCATGGGATTGCTAAACTTGGGGATGCCCCCAGGTCTGTTACCACTCGACTGTATTTTCCTTAAAGGCATTACTTAATCTGTCATTAAAGGGGGGGAGGGGGCGGGGGAGAATTTGAAATATTTTTTAACCCCTTATTTGCCATGTGTGTCCTGATGGAGCCTAAACTGGTCATGGTGCGAGAAATCCCCTTGCGCCATTCTCCAGAAGGAGTCAAACAGTTTGTGAACAGATTGGCACTTGCATGGGTCACATTAGGCACCTGTGTGGCTTCTGGTCTTTTGCATTTTGCTTTTGCTATGACAAGTTTGTGCAAGTGTCAGACCATTCATTGACGAAGAGCATCATCTGAAACGCATCCCATGAATTGAAAACTTGCACAAAACTGACATTAAAGTGTAAATGAGAACTTTTGGTTTAGGCTCATCATGAAGACTGGAAGCACTGTGGGAGCCCTGCGGCACCTCCAGGTAAAGACTAATTATTTGATCACTTCTCTGGAACAGCACCAGGGGAATCCTGGCACCATAACCTCTACAGTGAGATCTAGTGGTTATGGTTCTTCTAATGCTCTTTTAAGTTGGACTGTTTACTTGGCAAGATAATTGGGCAAATGAAGGATCTGCACGTTTCAGTATTTAAATGTTCAATTCAGACAGGAAAAATAATTTGTCCTCCGCAACATCTCTTATTAAACAACAGCCTTAAAGTGACATTATAATCACCAGAACAACTACAGCTTAATGGCATTGGATTGCTTGAGATCATCAGCTCTGATGATCACAGCCAAGGAGGCTGAGCAGAGACAGAGCCAGTCGTGACAAGACCCACGTGGATAAGTAAAACACCTTTTAACAGGGGACAAATGGGTCCGGACACCTAATCGGTACTCTTAGAATATCTTGTGGCTTTGTTTGTTTTATCTGTTTGGAGGGGAAGGGGATTTTATAGGGTCAAGTAAGAGACTAACCTTTCAGAAGTAAGATTTGACATTTTAACAACTTGATTTACTGTGGCTATGTTCCTTTTGAGTCGGAATAACCGTTCTAATATGCAAAATACATCATCATGATATGATCTATGGGCTTTTTCACTTGAGACATTTTGGAATATTTTAACATGGTATTTTCATCACAACTTTATGTAAAAGCTAAAGGTAATAATGAACTTAAATCTTGTCGTAGTTGGAAAATATAAATGTTTATTTTCTCCCATAGATTCAGAAATTTGCAATCCCAGTCATTCACGGATGTATCCTTTTTGATTTGTACCACTTACCCACTGACTGCACTTATAAGGGGATATACAATTATCTGGCTTATGTACTTGGATTCTTCATTCAATTATTATTTGATTTATTATTCATATCTATTATATTTTTAATGTTGCACATTCTATGCTAATCTCTGTGTTTGTTTTATTATGACTTTAACTTTTTGTCCTGTGTAACCCTTGTAAGATCTGAAAAAATACTATGCTTTCTTCTCATCTGCCCTCTCACCCTAAGCTGCCCTTATATTATAGATGAGATTTGTACAAACTACACTCCTAATTCTCAGCTAGCTTAGTCTGTTTTAACCCTTTTGTCTGGTGATATTGTCTGTGCACCTTCCTCCCGACTATATTTAAGCTGCCCTTATTATAGCCCCCTCATATTATAACAACTGTGTTAAAGGAACACTCTGGGCACCAAAACCACTTCATGTCAATGAAATTGTTGAGATGCTTGGGGTCCTTAGGGGCCTTCTTACCTCTAAGTATTATTGTGATGTTTAAGAACAGTATATGCATTTTAAAACATTTGTTATGTATAGCCAGGGATAGGCAGAGTAGGTGAGTTGGTGCTTTCAGCCCACCAATACTGCTTTTGACCAAATTTTTCTGCATTTGCAAGTAGCAGAGTAGAGGAAGCTGGACCAGTGCCTCGGGGAATCTGCTTCAGTGTTAAAGGGACACTATAGTCACCCAGACCACTTCAGCTCATTGAAGTGGTCTGGGTGCTTATTTCCAGGTTTCTTAAGCCTGGAAAGGTACCGTATATACTCGTGTATAAGTCGATCTCATGTATAAGTCGAGTGGAGTTTTGTGACCAACAATTGTGAAATATGCTATGCCTCGTGGATAAGTCGAGGGTAAAATTTGGGAGTATGAAATTCTGATTTTTATAATTATATACACACACTCATACAAACACACACACACTGCATTATATAAACACACACTCATACAAACACACACTCTGCATTACACACACACTCATACAAACAATCTGCATTATACACACACACTCATACAAACAGACACTCTGCATTATATACACACACACTCATACAAACGCACACTCTGTGTGTATATAATGCAGAGTGTGTGTGTATATAATGCATATTGAGTGTGTGTATATATAATGCAGTGTGTGTTTGTATGAGTGTGTGTGTATATATAATGCAGTGTGTGTTTGTATGAGTGTGTGTGTGTATATAATGCAGTGTGTGTGTTTGTATGAGTGTTTGTGTGTATATAATGCAGAGTGATTGTGTGTGTGTGTGTATATAATGCAGAGTGTGTGTGTGTGTGTAGTGTGTGTGTGACCTGGGTGGGGGGAGGGCATTTTTATTTTTTTATTTTAATATTATTAAAAAATATATATTTTATTATTTAATTTTTTTAATTTTAATATTTTTTTTATTTTTTATTATTTTATTTTAGTTTCCCCTCCCTGCTTCTTAGCTTGCCAGGGAGGGGGGCTATCATTCCCTGGTGGTCCAGTGGATGGGCTGTGTAGGAGGGGGCTGGCAGAGAGCTCTTACTTACCTTTCCTGCAGCTCCTGTCAGCTCACCGCCGGTCCGGCCAGCTCCACTATAAATCTCGCGGCTCTCGCAAGACTTACAGGGGAGCTGACCTGGACCGGAGGTGAGAGAAGGGAGCTTACAGGAGCTGTAGGAAAGGTTAGTAAGAGCTCTCTGCAGCCCCCAACAGGACTGCCAGGCTTGTAATGAGCCTGGCGGTCCTGGTCTGTATTATGGCAATGTAAGTTGCCATAATACAGACAATAACTCGAGTATAAGTCGAGTTGGGGTTTTTCAGTACAAAAAATGTGCTGAAAAACTCGACTTTTATACTCGAATATATACGGTAATTATTGCAGTTTTTTAATAAAAAAAAAAACTACCAGTCTACCAGACAGCCACTAGAGGGACTTCTGGGTTGTTAGACAACTTTTGGTTGCCTAACTGACGCTGGATGTTCGCATGCTATGCATGAGGATATCCAGCGTCACACAAAACCCCATAGTATAGCATTGTATATTTCCAGGTCTCTTAACCCTGGAAAGGTAATTATTGCGGTTTTCAATAAAAAAAAACTACCAGTCTACTTTTGGTTGCCTAACTGACGCTGGATGTACTCAAGCTATGCATGAGGATATCCAGCGTCACACAAAACCCCATAGTATAGCATTGTATAATGCATTCCTGTGGGGCTGTTCTAATGCGAGTGTGGCCATTGCTGCACATTAGGTCTTCCCCGCTGGCTGACGTCAGCAGGGGAGATATGACGGTGGACCCTGAGTGCCGGTGCTGGAACAAGATAAGTGACAGATGGGGTTTTTAAACCATTTCAAATTGTTTAACATTTGACTTGAGGTGACTTTGGTGCTCAGAGTGTTCCTTTAACTCAAAATACTTAGCCCACTCATAGCTTTCCACAAAAAAAAATCAATTCCGTTAAATGCCTGATATCACTGCTGTATTGTTTTCTACTCTCTCCATCTTTCATTTAAAGGGACACTATACTCACCAGAACAACTACAGCTTATTGAATTTGTACTGGTGAGTAGAATCATTCCCTTCAGGCTTTTTGCTGTAAACACTGTATTTTCAGAGAAAATGCAGTGTTTACATTACAGCCTAGTGATAACCTCACTGTCCACTTCTCAGATGGCTGCTAGAGATCCTTCCTGTGTCATGACTGCCATAAATGCATCCAAACATTCAGTGTCTCCTCCCTCTGCATGCAGATACTGAATTTTCCTCATAGAGATGCATTGATTCAATTCATCTCTATGAGGAGATGCTGATTGGCCAGGGCTGTGTTTGAATTGTGCTGGTTACCCTGATCTGATATGGGGAAGCATTGCGATTGGATCAGGCTACCACTTCTGCTGATGTCAGCAGGCAGTGGGCAGGTCTAAAGAAAACAGTGACACAGCCAGCAGCTTCAGGCTTGAATACAAGTAAGATTTTATTATATTTAGGTAGGCATGAGGGGACCAGGGGGGCTAGATGGTGATTTTAACCCTATAGTGTCAGTAATACATGTTTGTGTTCCTGACCCTATAGTGCTCCTTTAACTACTAAAGTATATCTCTCCTGTTATCTGCCATACAACACGCAACTCACTTCCTTACATCCCACTCCTGCATCCTCAGAAACCCTGCCGATCTTACTTGTGCACGTTTACTCTCTTTCATTACTCCTTTACAGAGTGCGCTTTGCAATGCATGTTTTTTTGTATTTTTTTGACAATATTAAATTAAATTTTTGTAAGTGGTAGAAATTACTGCCAAAATCAGACCATTTTGTATTGTTATAAGAATTTTTGTTTAACAAATAGCCCTCCCCTTTATAAGAACCGGTATACACTTGCCATCTATTTTACCACCCTCTTAGACCAGCGACTGACTACCGCTTACTTGTAAGTCTCATTATAAGTTTTCAAGTCTGAAGACAGTCAACTTATGTCCACCTAAACATGCGGTGAGATTCTTATTGTGCCTGAGAGAAAAATAACTAAGTAGAGAGCTAATAGAAAATGTGGGTGATGTGATAATGGAGGGGAGAAGCAACCTGTACACACCCACACCCTCAGTCCCGATCCTTTCACGCTTCCTTACACACTTATCTTGTCTCCTTAAAAATTCTGTGACATGTAGTTAAGCCAAGGGGTCCACATCAGTGCATTTTCCAGCTCTGTCCTAGCACCAGTATCGATGCCTTTGCAGCGTTAAGAAGAGGTCTTATTATGTTTTAATATTTGTTTTTGTTTGTATATCCCTGACAGTAGGGTTGTTTGATTAAATTGTGAATGTGGGGCCTTATTCCTGAATTTTAGTACCGTAATTTACCTCTTATTGGGTCTCAATAGAGAGAAATCAATGTTCAGGACCACCAAAGGTTAAAGGAACACTTTAGTCACCTAAATTACTTTAGCTAAATAAAGCAGTTTTAGTGTATAGATCATTCCCCTGCATTTTCACTGTTCATTTCACTGTCATTTAGGAGTTAAATCACTTTGTTTCTGTTTATGCAGCCCTAGCCACACCTCCCCTGGCTATGATTGACAGAGCCTGCATGAAAAAAAAATGGTTTCACTTTCAAACAGATGTAATTTACCTTAAATAATTGTATCCCAATTTCTAAACTGAACTTTAATCACATACAGGAGGCTCTTGCAGGGTCTAGCAAGCCATTAACATAGCAAGGTATAAGAAAATCTTAATTAAACAGAACCTGCAATAAAGAAAGCCTAAATAGGGCTCTCTTTACAGGAAGTGTTTATGGAAGGCTGTGCAAGTCACATGCAGGGAGGTGTGACTAAGGTTCATAAACAAAGGGATTTAACTCCTAAATGGCAGAGGATTGAGCAATGAGGCTGCAGGGGCATGTTCTATACACCAAAACTGCTTCATTAAGCTAAAGTTGTTCAGCTGACTATAGTGTCCCTTTAAGTAGAGAAACTTCAGCAGTCTGACATCGTCCGCATAATGGTGAAACAATTGGGGCAAACCTATTTAGACTCAGCAGCGTTCTATACAATCTTGTGAGGAACTCCTATGTCCTCTTCTCGAGCCGCTGTAAACATCAGATGGGTTTGTACTGTGTTAAAAAAAAAGTCTATAGATATGTCCCTATCTTGGTGTTTCCCTGTGAGCCAGTGTTGTTCAAAGCTTTTTTGTGGTCAGAGTAAATTGTGTTCTAGGCTTAGAGTTATAATAATGATGAGATTAAAGTGATGTTTGTGCTCTTCTCAGAGTAAGGGAAGTAACTTTCTGGAGCTCACTATCAGAGCACACTACCCTCAGCCGGGGGATCCTTTCCTCTACTTTTCTATTTAAACAGCTGAGGTTGCTCCAGTGTCAACCATTCAGTACTGGCTCTTATACTATGCCAGTCCACCACTGTCAACACATGTATCACATGGTAGTACCCAAACACAGAGTGTAATCCCACTGCACCTTGTATTTTAGGAAGGCAGAGGGTCCCTGTCTTTAGCCAAATAGGCCTTTTATTCCGGATGTAATGTAGGAACATTGCCTGTATTGTTGAAAAAAAAGACTCTCACAATTGAAAAGGGAATTGTTTGGAGCTAATAGAGTATAATCAGCATAATGTACTTTTTTAAGAGCCTTCTTCCATCCAAACCAGGATACTGCCCCTGCCATGGAGTGAAATCTCTTTGGAGTTTCTGGGTGGATATGTCTGTTTCAGGTCATGGGCATGCAAATCCACAGTACTTAAGCTTATCTCTAAACCATCTAAAGGAGAAGAGCTCTTGTAGGGGATTTGTTTTCATTCAGGATTTCTTAATTTTCTGTGTTCAGCTTTAAATTTTATATCTCTCCGTAGTCCGAGAATGCATTTAAGATGTTCAGAAGTGTTATCCCGGGCCCCTCAACAAATGGCATATGCCACCCTCTTGTGTACTCGACTGCTTTCCTCATTCCCGTAATTCCCTCATGTTGTTGAACAGCTTCAAGAAAAGTCTCCAGAGCCAGCAAAAATAGTAGTAGGGATAAAGGGTAACCCTGCCTTGTACCATTTAGAATGGTGACTTGCTGAGATAGGGCCCCGTTTACCCTAATAGAAAGACAAACGCCTTTGATGATAAACTAAAATTCCCTTCCTAATTAAAACATGGGTGTCTCTGGGTTATTGACACAAGTACTCCCAAAACAATGGATATGTAATGTCAACCCCACGGTATGCCTCCCTAACCCGAATTCCGTGGGCAACGTGACTGCCATCAGACAAGACCTCGTATTGGACATAGCCGTAGGAGCACCCTACTATATGTAGCAGTATGTATCTAGTACTCTGCATCCGATGCAATCCTACATTTCACAGTCAAGCACACATAGCGGCATCAGTACCATATGAATTGTCACCAGTGTTAAGCTGGGTACTCTTACTGTCCCCCTACCTTCCTGTGAAGGAATTAAATACATAGGGAACTCCTGTTAAGTAATTTGAAGCTGGGATATTTAGCTGTTTAAGTTTGTGCACCCTCATTCCCCTCCGCTGATTCTTCCCTTTCAAAGACAGTGAAACTGTGAGTAAGCAAGTTTTCAGCCAATTTTCACTTCTCCCCACCCCACCCTACCAGCCAGCATCACTCTGTTTTGACCAGAGCCTAGACCCCCTCTGCTCAATGCCAACCGGTGATCCCAAAGTCACCACCCAGTCCTAGAGGTGCAGCAACCTGCATATGCGTTCCAACCCGAAAGTGTCCATGTTCATAAGAGAAAAAAAGGAGAGAATAGACATACACTGATTTTTACCAATATTGCTATATATTCAATACATATATTATAGTGCTTTATAACAAACAAAAATATTAAACAACTAAACACTGTGCAGTACATTCATTTTGGTGGTGTTGGTTGTAGGGGGTTATACTTAAATGTCTTTAATTATAAAATAAAAAGGTCATATAAAATATCATAAAAAATGTATAAATAAAAAATATTTTACCTGAGAATGTAATTAAGCTACATAATCTATAAATTTATGATAAAAATCAACCTAAAAATACTTCAATTGCACATTATAAATAACACATAACTTAAGCCATTAGGGATTGATGTTTTAAAATTATAAATTAATTTCATCTCTTCTTGACCTTTTTTTCATTAAAGTTACCTCCTCTCCAATCTCTCTTCATCTTTAGATCTTTATGATCTTTAGTATTTTTAATACATCATCTTTTACTTCTCATTTCTCTACAAGTTAAACGCAGTCCACATCCAAAAAAACCTTAATTTCTATTTTTAAAAAGTGTTTTTTTTTTTTTTAATTTATGTTACCATAATCTTTGAAACTGCTCTTCACCAATACATATTTCATCTTCCTACACTGCCTATGAACTATTCTCGGTTGTGTTGGCAAGAGGTTTTTGAGAATCGGATCGCCACTGAGGACTTTATTACTTTATTACATTATTTTCCCTTCTTTTATTATTGGTTTAAGTAATTTCCTCCTTTAGACTTTCTTCACTTCTCCCATATTCCTCTGTAGATCTTCTGTCCTATATCCTTTTTCTTCGAATTGTTGCTTTATCCTACTTTCTTGGGCTACATAGTCTGTTTCCTGTGTTCAGTTTCTCCTTACTCTAAGAGTTTGACTTTTTGTTGCGTTCGTTAACCATGGATGGGGTGTAATGGCAACTTTTTATATCTATGTAGCTATTTGCGGCTACTTCCTTGAAATAGTTTTTGTTTGGATATTTGTATCTTCAATAAAAATATTAACATCTAAAAAAATGTATCTCTTGTTTACTAACTGTAGCGGTTAAGAGAATACCTCAATCATTTTGATTTAGGTTCTGTAAAAAAAGGTTCAATTGTGTTTCATCACCTCTCCAAATAAAACATACATCATCAATGAAACGGTGATATCAAACCAAGTTCGCAAAAAAAGTCCTATGGAAAATTAATTCCTCCTCTCAGTATGCCATAAATTTCACTTGTTCTTCTTTAACCCCTTAAGGACACATGACGTGTGTGACACGTCATGATTCCATTTTATTCCAGAAGTTTGGTCCTTAAGGGGTTAAAACTAGATTTCTGTAAAAAGTATTGTATCGCTTCAATACCTTTTAATGTGAGGTATAATGCTATAAAATGAACTAGCATCACAAGTGACAAGTAAATAATTTTCTTCCCATTTTATCTCTTCTAAAGTTTGTAGTATATGAATTGTATCTTTAAAATATGAGGGATTTTTTTTACTACTATCGGTTGTAATAGAGTATCTATATACTCTGATACCTTTGAAAAGACACAGTTAATGCCTGAAATAATGGGACTTCTGTGGGGGATTTGTTTGATTTTTATGGGCTTTTGGTAAAAAAAAAAAAAAAAACTAAGTTCTAGGATCTGGAATAAATAGATATTTGACCCCTGCTTCTGTTAAAATACCTATTTTTAATCCTTTCTCTATGTACATTCTAGGGATACTTGTTAGCTTTTTAAATATTTTTAATTTCCCTCATTACCATTGTCTCTAGTTTTCATAGCATCAGAGATCATATTTTTTGGAAGGAATGTTCACTTTTCTTTTAGATCTGTATGTATGTATTGACTGTTATTAGTGCTAGTTTCTATTTGTCTTATAAAAACAAAAATTAACCCCTTAACGCCGTTACGACGTACCATGCCGTCCTGCATTAAATAGGTTTTAAAGCCGTTGCGACAGCATGGTACGTCGTAACGGCTTAAGCCCCCAGGAGATGAGTTGTACTCACCTCCGCCGCGATCCTCTTCTGGACGGCTGCCTGACAGCCCAGGCAGCCCCCCTCCGGCAAATGAGGCCCCCGGGGGCCATGTGATCGCTCTTAAAGAGCGATCACATGGCCCCCTATAGCTGGCTATGGATCTGCCAGTAGGGGGACTGTTTGAAATATCAGACAGTCTGGTGGGAAAGTAAAAAAAAAAAAACGTGTAAAAATAAATTAAATATATTTATACATATATATATATATTATATATATAATATATATATACATATTATATATATGTAACGTCATACAAAGTGTATTTTAAAGCGGCACTGTCATGCCGAACTTACCTTTCCTCAATCTCTTCCTCTTCTCCCCCTCTCTCGGGATCTGTTATTCTTTTCTTCCTGTCTTCTTTAGTTTTCTTTAAAATCATAAGACAAAGTAGGGACTCTGTCTTATGGAGGATTCCTCCGCTTGACCAGCTCTGACCAGCGGAGGAGCAAAGTGTGCTTCATTTCCGCTGGTCAGACCAATTTTCCCATGATCCCTAGCTTTCCTCCCAGTTCCCACAATGCTTCCTGTCAGTATTGCCGAACGTCCTGTCACTTAGACAGAACGCCGGCAAAACTGCCGAATTGCATCCTAACAGAATGAGCACTGTTTCTCCATTGGTGTTAGGATGCAATTCAGTACTTTGTTCGGATCGGAATTTCATTCAAATGAATGAAACTCCGATCCTATTCATTACTGTGGCTGCATCTTGCAGCCGCTTAGTAGATAACTCCCTAATTCCCACGGTATCAGGGAGCTATCTACTAAAAGGCTGAAAGACCTAAATTGGTCTTTCAGACAAATTTACTAACACTAAGTAAAAATGACTTGGTATTAGTAAATAATATGCCCCTACTCGCTATACCGCGAGTAGGGGCATGTCTAGTAAGCAGTGAGCAGCCTGTGGACAGTAGGTCCCCCCCCCCTTTTACCATTAGGGCCCCCACCCGCCGCCCAGGGGTGGGGGCCGGGGGCTGGAGGACAGTAGGTCCCCCCCCCCTTATTACTATTATGGCCCCCACCCGCCGCCCAGGGGTGGGGGCCGGGGGGGAGGACAGTAGGTCCCCCCCTATTACTATTATGGCCCCCACCCGCCGCCCAGGGGTGGGGGCCTGGGGGTGGAGGACAGTAGGTCCCCCCCCCCCTATTACTATTATGGCCCCCACCCGCCGCCCAGGGGTGGGGGCCGGGGGGTGGAGGACAGTAGCCCCCCCCCCCCTTATTACTATTATGGCCCCCACCGCCGCCCAGGGGTGGGGGCCGGGGGGGGGAGGACAGAAGGTCCCCCCCCCTATTACTATTATGGCCCCCACCCGCCGCCCAGGGGTGGGGGCCGGGGGGTGGAGGACAGTAGGTTCCCCCCCCCCCTTATTACTATTATGGCCCCCACCCGCCGCCCAGGTGTGGGGGCCTGAGGGGAGGACAGTAGGTCCCCCCTCATTCCCATTATGGCCCCCACCCGCCGTCCAGGGGTGGGGGCCGGCGGGGGAGGACAGTAGGTCCCCCGTCCCCCCCTTATTACCCTTTTTTTTTTTTTACAGTGAGCAGCCACAGGCTGCTCACTGTTTAGTGGACATGCCCCTACTCGCGGTATAGCGAGTAGGGGCATTGGGGAGATTTTAATCTCCATTGTGCTATTATGGGGGTCATATTGACCCCCATAGAGTGAGGAGGGGACCTGGGGGGCTTATGAAGTGGTGGGGAGCACTGCTCCCTGCCGCTTCTGTCTTTACATATTGCAAATAGGGAGCTGCACGCCGGTAGCTCCCTCCTTGTAATAAACTGAACAAACAAACGAACACTGATACACAGTGTTAGTTTGTTCGTCTGATTTTTTCTATTCATTCATTCGTCTGTCTGATGAATGAATGAATAGGTGAAATTCCCGTTCGCATGTCCAGATGTTTCACTGGGCATGTGCGGGAATCTCAGGGCTATCTAGTGTGGGTAGATGACGTGTCCCACAGGGACTTCACCTACCCACACAAAGATGGCGGCGCCCTGAATATAGATCGGGGCAGAAAATAAAGAATAAAAAATAGGTAATGTGGGGGGCATAGGGGCATTTGGGGGTGACTAGGGGGTCGATTGGATGTAGTTGAGGCGGGAGGGGGGTTAAAAAAAAAACGGAATTCGGCATGACAGTGCCGCTTTAATATAAGTATATATATTAATATTAAAATACACTTAGAATGACGTTACATATATATAATATGTATATATATTATATATATATATAATAGATGTACATATATATTATATATAAATACGTATAATTAAAATAATAAAATAAATAAATAAAATATTGAAACAAAATTTAATATAAATTATATATGCATATGTAATTTCATTCTAACTGTATTTTGTTATTAATATATATATATCGGTAACAAAATACACTTAGAATGACATTCTATATATATCTATCTATATATAAAATACAAATAATCGCAAATATATATATATATATATATATATATATAGATAAATACTTATAATTATATAAAAGATTACATTAGTATACACGTAGAATTTAAATACCTATAAATGCATATATATTAAAATTCTACGTGTATATTTAAATAATCTTTTAACGTAATTATGTGATTTGATTAATTAAAATTTGATTGACATGCCTGACAACACAGGGAGAAAGTGCAGAGAATTTAATTCGCAAGCACTATATTTGACCCTGTAACTCTCCAAGACACCATAAAACCTGTACATAGGGGGAACTGTTTTACTCGGGAGACTTCGCTGAACTCAAATATTAGTGTTTCAAACTGGTAAATTGTATTACAACGATGATATTTTAAGTAAAAGTGAAGTTTTTTGAATTTTTTACAAGCGAACGGCACTTTTATGGTATATATTATTGTTGTAATATGTTTTACTGTTTTAAAACACTAATATTTGTGTTTAGTGAAGTCTCCCGAGAATAACAGTACCCCCCATGTACAGGTTTTATGGTGTTTTGGAAAGTTAGAGAGTCACATATAAGGCTTGCATTTCATTTTTTTCACATTGAAATTTGCCAGATTGGTTATGTTGCCTTTGAGAGCGTATGGTAGCCCAGGAATGAGAATTACCCCCATGATGGCATACCATTTGCAAAAGTAGACAACCCGAGGTCTTGCAAGTGGGGTATGTCCAGTCTTTCTTAGTAGCCACTTAGTCACAAACACTGGCCAAATATTTGTTTTTTGCTTTTTTCACACAAAAACAAATATGAACGCTAACTTTTGCCAGTGTTTGTGACTAAGTGGCTACTAAAAAGACTAAACATACCCCACTTTCAATACCTTGGCTTGTCTACCTTTTTAAATGCTATGCCATTATGGGGGTAATTCTCATTCCTGGCTACCACACCGTCTCAAAGGTAACATTACTAATCTGGAAAATTTCAATTTGAAAATGGAATGTTCTATATTTGACCATGTAACTTTCCAAAACGCCCTAAAACCTGTTAATGGGGGGTACTGTTTTACTCGTGAGACATCGCTGATTACAAATATGTGCATTCTTTTGCAGTAAAACAGTATTATGACATTCACAGTTAAAATGTCAGACGGAAATGCAAATTTTAAAAAAAAAATCTTATTTTCTTATTTTCTCACATTTTTTTTTTTATTTTAAACTGGAATGTTGTAAGACTCATTAATTCTTGCTTCACTTCCGTTTGTATTCAGGATTGACCTTTCTTTCTGTTTCCTATTCTGATTGGAACCATGTTTTACCATTTCACTATAACTTTTTGATGTTCTTAGGTTTCTAAAATTGGTGTCATTTATCTCTTCAGGGATCCTCGTCTTGTTCCCATTTGTGGCTCAGAATCATGGGTGTACTTATGTGGCCTTTGAGATTGTGCTCATATATGCCAGTTGTATTTGGCGATTTGGGGACCTAATTTCTCATGTAAACTTCTATCTTTTTTGTACTGTTTTTTTTTTTTTTATGTTTCCTGTTTTAAAGTCATTGAGGTCTCTCAGATATTTTTTTCTTTTTAATCTCAATTGTTTCTTGTTCTGCTTTTTCTGCCATTTTTCCCAAAAAAATCTCTGGGTTGGTTGTATTACTTAATTCGTCTATCCATTTTAATACTTCTCCTTGTATCCTTTGAAGATTTTCTTCTCTCCTTGCTACAATATGTCCCATGAGACTGAAGGAGAAGCCGTCTGGCATCCTTTCATAAAGGTCGAATCTTTCCTATCAAAGGTTGGAACTTTGGAGAATCTAAGTCCTCTCGGAGTGCGTCCTTCTTTTACATAATTTTTTAAGTTTTACGACTTATTTCTCTTGTTAATGTTTTTTCCAATCTATTTTTGTAAAAATCTTTATTTTTATATATATATATATATATATATATCTCATAGGGTCTTCTTTATTATTAGAAAATACTAGATCTATACTATCAATTTTATAATCACATTTCTCTAAAAATTAAGTCTTCTTAATACCACTAAAATGATGTACAAAGGGATATGGTGAACAATACCCATCACACAAATATAATCAAAACACACGTACATTAATTAGTGGTACCATCAATCAGCTCACACTTCTGTGGGAAATCTCTTGTACCCAAACAGTACTAAAAAATGTACACAATAAAACATATAATGAGTAGAGCTATAATATACTTTATAGATACATGGTGGATACTGTAGAGAGAGGAAAAATAGAAACCAGATAATAGTGCAGAAAATCTGTATAATGACATGAGTCAATGTTTAACAATAGGTGTCATACAATCACAAGGAAAGAGCCATAAATTCACTTTGCTCTAGTGTATAATGCCTTGTGGATCCTTAAGGGAGATCCACACCCCTCTTCTGTAGAAGTAAATGTAGACACAGTGCCTGGAAGCAAATAAAGGAACTATAGTGTGATATTGTATATACAATAAGTTATAATTAATACTGGTTTCACATGGTTTCAAAGAAATTTAGCAGTAAAACCATAAATGAAGAGTAGCAGGCGCTCCAGGATGTAGATATACTTCCAATTTATTGCAAACATATATGTTAAAAAACTAAACAAAAACACTTAGGACGAACAAAATCTGCATAAAATATATAAAAGGCACTTAAAAGTCTTTAAGAATCCAAAACGCCAGAGAAACTGGCTTCTTCGGTTGGAAAAAATTACAGCTTACTGATGGCAGCCTTTATAGGGGCTTGATTAGTGCAAATTTGAGTTTCACAGGCTTTCTGGGGCTTGATCGGCATTGCACCTGCGGTCCGTCACTTTCCTATTTCTGTGAAACGCATCCTAGCGTTCCACTGGGCTTTCCCTTTGACGTGGCTCATTCGCGTCACTTCCTGCTGTCTTTTACAGCCATATTCTAAAACTGATTACCTATAGTGGGTATGGTTCTATGGCAGCTCCTTTAAACAATATTTGCAGTTGTAATTACTTTACTAGGGTCGAGGATTCTCAACAGCTTATACTATTTAACTAGACAGTCAAACACACAACTAAGGAAGACTCCACACCACATTCCAGTATTTATAAAAGTTTTCTTAGTTACAGCTTGGTGTTTGCATTTTCCAAGTACATGTCGCCTGAATTTTTAAGGTTTCAGTTTTTAATTTCAAAATGTAGAGTTTAGCTTTTTTCTGCTTGATGAGGAAGTAATATACTTCCTGGAGAGTGACTTTCTGGGGAGTCTGCAAACAGGTTGGTATCATATCCTGCCATGTGAGCTTGATACCGAATAATCTTCATTTTGGATGTAGGCAGCAAATTGCATGCCATAATGGAAACATTTGACTTTCTATCAGCAACTGAACCTAATCAATGATTTTTTTATACCCAATTTGCAAAGCTTGCATTTTATGTAATTGGCAACTGTTTTATATTTATTTATGTAGTTCTTTTAACTAATTTGTATTAACCTTATCTATATTGCCAGTCATTGCAATACACTCCTGTTCTATTAATGGCAAAAACTTCGATTGGTTCCTTATCTCCAGAAGAAGTTGTTTTCGGGCAGGCGTGAGGTATTATGTGAGAGGTAAGGTTAAAAATATATTTACACATACTAATGTTTTTGCATTAATGCCTGCATGTTACATGGTGAATTCCATGTGTGCATATGAGTATGGTTTAAAATGTTGATTCTTTTCAGGTATTGATTCAGAAGGGCATGCAGCAAATTTTGTTGAAACTGAGCAGATTATACATTATATGGGAAATAAAGCATCATTTGTTCAGGTTAGTGAATAGGATTAAAATAATTTCCTTAATTGAAATAAAAAACACAAAAAATTAATTAAATACCACAAAAAGAATATTAAAGTGAATTTAATGCTGTGCTGTCTCCGGTGTCATGCAATAAGCGAGGTGGAAAGCAATCTGTATTCTCACATTTACTACCATGGCAGATGCTGCAATTCCTCAACCACATCGACCTACTAGTTATGAAAGGCTTGAAACATAATAACACAACTGCAGAGTTCACTTTGTTCTCCCACCTCCATCAATTATACTCCTTTTTTATTCTCTCTTTCTCGTCAATCAGTTGGCCTCAACAGTTCTTTTGAGATAGTCAAAATTTCCTGGCTGGATTACACAAGCATATCATTTGACATGCTCTTCCACCAAAATGCACACCCTTGCCTTGCTCTTCCCTAACACTCCATACTATTGACTCTCCAATAAAAAGTTAAAAACTAGTCATTCCTTTTTTTTATTTTTATTTTTAACTTTATTTATTTAAGGATTTTTTTTAAATATTATATATTATTTATCGTCTGGTACCTGTCTTGATGAAAACAATCATTAAATCTGGAAAAAAAAAAACTAAACAAAAATTACATTATAACATACATATACACAGACGAAAGGAAAGAGTGGGTAGAGCTCACGTTAATTGCAAAATTATCTTTTGATCCAACTTTATATCTTACTCAACTTCCTAGAGAAAGGAGTATTTATTCTAATAAGGTTTTTTTTCCCAATCATAGAAAGTTGATTTTTGACTTGAGTCCAAGAGAAGCTATATCGAGCTATTAGAACTTTGACTGCAATAAAACCGTCAATAATCAAAAAATGTAATTTACCCATTTTGGACCATGCCATATGTAATAGAGCCACTTGCGGTGTTTTAGGTAAATTGGTAACACTAATTTATAC
Source organism: Pelobates fuscus (assembly GCF_036172605.1). NCBI lineage: Eukaryota > Metazoa > Chordata > Amphibia > Anura > Pelobatidae > Pelobates > Pelobates fuscus. The sequence continues at coordinate 240,719,812 of NC_086320.1, forward strand.
CAGAAAGGCAAATATCCAATTCCAAAAACTCTATTCATTCCTAATAATCACTTGCATAGTTATTAACTAAAAACAATGTATTATGAGAACTTCGAAACATGTAAACTATGACATAAAAGTGTGTACATTGGTGTGCGGGGCCGGACCGCCATGCTGACTGGTCGCATGCAAGAGAGGCTCTGGCCTCCTAGGCTACAATTTGCCGGTTTGGTACTCGAAATGAGCCCACGAGACATCCACATGGTGGTGAAAGAGGTGGCAGACCCCGAGATCGGGAGTTTTGGGTCTCCTGAGGGAAGCACGAAGCTTCGGAGGCTGCAGCCTACTTGGGTGGACAGCCTCTGCCCTGCCTCCCTTCCCAACTACCACACGCTGGCTTTCTGAGATGCCTGCCAGTCCCATTTCCCCCCCCTGTGGGCCTGGGGGGGGTATCCCGGTTCCCACTAAGGAGAGCTTGAGATGTGGCGAGACTAGGTGGCGCTGAACTCCCGAGGCCTACCTTGCAAGATGGTGGCGGCTCCAAGCTCGTTACTAACGGCTCATGCTTTATGGAGCTCCGGGGGGGAGAAATAACACCAGCTGCAACGAAAGCACGCTGGGGAGAGCTCAGGACTGTGAGAGTCATGGGATCCTTGGCCTAAAACACACGACCCCTGGAGGGGGGTTGGGAATCCACAACGCAAAGCGGATCCACCCGGCGAACTTTCCAAACAGCTACTAAGCCTGACCAGCATTGAAGTCAGAGGACTAACTAACACGCCTGGAAAGGTAAGCTCTAATGCCACCCAGATGAGTTCCTGGGATACCTGCAAGAGCCTGTGAACCTATATTATATTGCCGATTTAGACCTGCTGTCACACTTCTATAGGGAGACTATAAGTTTCAAGTGACTACATCGAGGCACTCTATGTAACCACAGAGGCACTCACAGCCTAACATAGCTAGGACTATACAAGAGACTTCAGCGTTTAGGTTACCAATTTCAGCATATGATCCTAACTTCTCTGACACCCACTGTATACATTCTGTTTTCCCTAACTACTTGTCCCGCTTAGTCTCACACAGCTTTATGCAATAATACAGCTGTCTGCTCAGCTCCAGTGGTCTTTACTATATTTTGTCTGCCTAGCATGTAAACTAGCATTTATCACTTAGACAGTTCCAACTATGTCTTGCCTATCTTCACTGCAGCATATCAAAAAATTGTGCAGAATTGTCAAATGCCATTTCACTGTATTGTCATGTAACACGTATTGCCTGCTTATGCTGTTGTGGCATTGCAAGCCAGACTTTATCTTTACTTGCACAGAAAAAGTGCATACACTGCAGTGCCAACATTTTTAAAAAATATATTTAACCTATCGTAGCATATGTATATAAATTGCTACGGTCACAACCAGCAGAAGTATAAATGAAATAAAATGGGAAAATACAATGTGTAGCTTAGTAGTCAGTGCCCACTAGGGAAGCCCACATTTATTGTAGAGTGTTCACTAAGCAAATGTTTCGGGAGTCCTGTCCCATTCTCAATGCATTTTATATTTTAAGCATAACTTATTGTATTATGGCTATATGTAAGGAGTATGGGAAAATGTGAATTGGGGGCACACCCAGGAACATGCAGTGCTCAGCAGTGGTGTTGCCGTAAAGACTTTTATACAAAATACAGATTAAGCTCTCACAAAAATATAGTTTTAACTTTTACAAGGCTACTTGTATTAATTTTTTCTTTGTAAATCTGCTCCCATTGCTCCATTTAATCTCACCAGCTTCCCTTCCCATCCCCTTATTTTAATTTTCCCTCTGTCTACACTTTCCTTATAAGCTTCTTCTTTAACTCCTTCCTTTTCTATCTTACTCAATCCTAGTTCTATCTCGATATTCAATATATATTCATTTATACATATATCATACATACAAGTTGAATTAAATATAGCAGCTGCAAATAGCAATGGTACTTGGGCAAATTGCTACATAAGTACATTGTTTGACTAATACACTGCAAGGCTGGGAACGCTAATCTCAGGGCAGCTCTGGGACATGTTTTAGGATGATCTGAGAATAGAAGGAGTTACACTCCTGTGCTGGGACTGTTTGATTTAATTCAGCCCCTCTTCAGCTAATAAAATAAGTGCATAGAACAAAAGCCGAGCCTTAATTAAAGGGTGAACAGTCTAGTGGTAGTAGGTGAAAATGGGGGGTTACCCCTAATATTTTATATCTTAAACAGCAAAAAAGAATAAGAAATAAAATAAAATAAATAAAAAATTTGAAAAAAAATTGTTATAACAAAAAACTACCAGTAGGTGTCACCAGAGGTTAGGAAAGAAGTATCGAAATTGAGTCTTAAATATGTCTATTAATAAAACTTAGCTTTTAATATGTTAATGCATAAAAAATAACAAGAGCTGCAAGCAATATTAAAATTGTGTTCTGGTCCTAATTCTGTCTGTAAGATACCAGTACAGATCCTTATGAAAAGATTAAACAATCGTATAGTATTTTAAACCAATATAAATCACTATAGAAGATAGCAAGTAGATGAGCCCTAATGTGCTTCCTTTAGTCATATGAAGCAGTTAAAATGTTATTGTGTTTAACTTAGGCTGCATTCCTCATTCTGTTTTGTTGAATTATTGGCAGATAGACTTCTCTGTGCTGTTACTAAAGATACATTTCTAGTGCTGTGTATTCAGTCGTTACAAAGTAGCAGTCTTTTAGTTTCTGTCAGGTTGGTTCTACATAGACTTGAATGTCTTGCATATAATAGTGCAGACAGATCTGAATAAATGTATCAGTAAGAGAAAAGAAAAAAAAAACGGGTTATATTCTTTTGACCAGACCTGCTATATTTCTAAGCTCCTAATGTAAAGGGGTCACAATACTCTTTGCGGCAGACACACCATTACGCAAAGAAGAGAAGTTTGCGGACCCAGGAGGCAGATTCCTCTTCCTGAAAGGAACTATACATAACACGCGATTCACGTTCGCCAACCTATACCTCCCGAACAAGGGACAAAAACCCTTCCTGGGGAAAACCCTCGCACTGCTAGACTCCTTCAGTGATGGCAAACTAATCCTTGGAGGAGACTTCAATGCGCCGCTAGAATCTAAACTGGACACCTCAACAGGCCACTCAACCCTCCCGGGCCATGTCCTCAGAGGCATGAAAGCCAACCTCCACGAACACCAGCTATCAGATTGCTGGCGGGTCCTACATCACCAAGAGAAGGACTACACCTTCTTCTCCCCCCCCCCCACAATTCCTATTCGCGAATTGACTATCTGTTCCTCCAGCACCGGCATCTGGACGACCTCCTTACAGCAACGATAACCCCCATGACCTGGTCAGACCGTGCCCCGGTCATCATCACACTCACCTCACCAACCCCATTCCAGAAACACTGGAACTGGAGACTTAACGAATCACTGCTAGAGGACCCCCTAATTCGCCAAGATGTGAAAACACACCTAGAACAATTCTTCCAAACAAATAGCGAGCAGGACTCCCCCCCGGAAAAGATATGGGAAGCACACAAATGCATGATTAGGGGCGTCCTGATCAGACATGGCGCTCAGCGCAAGCGACTACGCACCCAAGAAACTGCCGAACTTGCACGAGCGGTAGCAGAACTGGAGAAACAACATAAGTCCACCATGGCCGACGACATATACTCACAACTAGTCAACGCCAGGGCAAAGCTCAACTCCCACCTGTCCCAGAAGATCGCATTTCAATTCAGGCAAATGCAGAAGACTTTTTACGAATATGGTAACAAAAGCAGGAAACTGCTAGCGAGAGCCCTGAGGAAAACCAGACAAAAAAGCTTCATATCTGAGATCACACATAATGGCACTACGCATAACACACCGAAAACAATAGCGGAAGGATTCCGCACCTACTACGAAGCGCTATACAACCTCCGCAACCAGGAAGACACCGGGGAGGGATCTGACACCACCGAAACCCACAAACGAAACGAGTACCTTACCAAATACCTTACCAACACGTTGGACACAGACACGGCCGACGCCATGGAGGAGCCGATCACAGCAGAAGAAATATCACGGGCCCTAAAAATGGCCAAGAATGGGAAAAGCCCAGGCCCAGATGGCTTCACGATCAAATACTACAGAACATACCGCGACTCCTTGATCCCGCACCTACTGAACATGCTCAATGCACTCAGACAAGGGGGGACCCTCGACCACCACACCCTGCGAGCGCACATCGTGGTACTGCCCAAAGAAGGCAAGGACCCCACGACTTGCCCGAGCTATAGGCCAATCTCCCTGTTGAACGCCGACCTGAAACTATTCGCAAAGGTTCTGGCACTCCGACTCCAACCGACCCTACCACAACTGATTCACCCAGACCAGGTTGGGTTCATCAGCAATAGAGAAGCCAGAGATAATACCACCAAAGTAATTAACCTGATACAGGCGGCCAAGAGCAAACAGACGCCCTCACTACTGATATCCACGGACGCGGAGAAGGCGTTTGACAGGGTAGATTGGACCTTCCTCTTCGCAACGCTACAACACCTAGGACTGGGACCGAACATGAGGAGATGGATTGAAGCCCTATACAATGGACCGACCGCACAAGTCTACGTGAACAGCACATTATCTACACCATTTCAGATACACAACGGCACCCGACAGGGCTGCCCCCTCTCGCCCCTCCTGTTCGTGTTAAGCCTAGAACCCTTCCTCAACACGATCCGCACCAGACCGGATATCGGGGGCATAAAAGGCAAATGGGGGGAAAGCAAAATTTCAGCCTACGCCGATGATTTGCTGTTCACGGTCCGAGATCCGCAAACGGCACTCCCGGCTATCATGCAAGAATTCGAAATGTACGGCTCATTATCCAACCTTCGCATCAACTCCTCCAAGTCGGAGATCCTACACCTGGGATGCGACCGCGCCCTGATCACGACCCTCAAAGCACGATTCCAGCTCCATTGGCGTAAGGACGAACTCAAATACTTAGGCATATGGCTTACAGCGGACCCAACCCACCTGTTCAGACAAAACTACCCCCCCCCTCCTGGAACGCGTACTCAAAGACCTAGCAGAATGGGACGTACCACACATCACCTGGCTTGGCAGAGTCAACGTTCTTAAAATGAACGTCCTTCCACGCTTCCTATATCCTCCTAACGCTCCCGATACTTATCCCGCAATCCTTCCTGACCCAGGTTCGCAAAGCCTTCACGAAATACGTCTGGAGGAATCGACCGGCCAGGATAAAATACAACATCCTTACAAAAGCCAAACCGCAGGGCGGACTGGGACTCCCGGACCTGGCCAAGTATCACCAGACGACCCACCTACAACGTATAGTCGAATGGACCCAGGGGACAAGGGACAAACTCTGGATAGCCATGGAAGCTAGCTTCTCAACGGACACGCTGAGCTCGCTCCCATGGCAACCCCCAGGCCAGACGAGAAGGTACGACACTAGACACCCCACAATAGCGGCCACACTGAAGGTGTGGAGCAGGATAGCAGGGAACCCGGACCTCGCACCATCTATCTCCCCCCTATACCACCTCTCGGCACAACACAATTCCACATGCTCAACAACTCCCGGACCTTGACTAACTTGCGCCTACCCTCCCCGTGCAGGCTACACCACGTCCTAGTGAACGGAACCATCCCCCCGTTAACGGAAAGGCCCACACCCACCCCTCCTGATCACATGACTAAATTCCGATACCTCCAATTGGTGAGCGCACTGAAGCGAATCCCCAACCTACCCTCGGCAGCTAGACCCCTGACCACGTTTGAGACCATCTGTACGCAAGACGCCCCCACGCTGCATGCCATATCACTCCTGTACCGGCTACTGAACACACCGCAAGGAGGCACCCGACCTCCCTACTTTACCAGATACTGGGAAAGAGACCTCGGGCACCCGCTGACCCAAGACCATTGGACCACAGCATTCACGATGACACACAAAACCTCCATAAGCACTAGATTCCAAGAATCGGGATATAAAATGATATCGCACTGGTATAAAACACCGGAGAAACTCGCTTCTATGTATGACACGAGCGCACCGGAATGTTGGAGATGCGGAACTGAACTGGGCACACTCTACCACATTTGGTGGACATGCCCGCGGATCAAACCTTTCTGGCATGATATCCATCAGGTAGTTACGACGCTCACAGACAACGCCGTAGATCTCACACCAGAACACTACCTACTACACCTGACACCTCTACAGCCCCCTGTCTACAAAAAAACGATCACCCCGTATCTGGTAAATGCAGCACGCAGCCTGATCCCAACATTCTGGAAAAAAACCACAACACCAACCCTGACGGACTGGATAACAAGGGTAGAAGCCATAAGGACCATAGAGGAAATGATCCTGACAGCAAAAGGAAGACCCCAGACATACCTGACGACGTGGTTCCACTGGCTACAATGGCTCACCATTAGACAAAACCCGAGACCACGCCCACGAAGGATGGACAACGAAGGGTAGGGGCCCACAGACTTAGGGACACACACGCCTGGGGACAGGGCACATGAGGACTGAGGCAGCGATACCCGAAGACCTGCAACGAGACCACATACAACAGGCTGCGCCGAGGGGGGGCCTGGGCGCTGGCGGGAAGCGGGGGCTCGGGCGCCCCGAGGAGACCCCACCCCTAAACCGTACCCCCTCAGGAACATGACATACCCCCCCACAAAACACGAAGACAGAACAAACACGGACACGCCACCACTGACCCATGCGGTACCACACAACACACCAGACCTCCTCCTACTGTCCTAACCCCCACTAGACACAAGTGACAACACCACACCCAAGTAGAGAGATGGATGGAGGACACCCAAGAAATCACCCCGACCCAACCACTACGACACGCAGTTACAGTTAACCCGACTGACCCCAACCCGGAGACAGCCTCGAATAGAGAGAAACAACACAAGGGCCCCACGAAACGGGTTCTGACCACAGACACTCCCGCAAGGCAACCAGTAGAGACATACCGCTTTACACCTCTACGAAACACGACCTAGGTACATAATATAGCACTCTAACGTCGGCTCTCCGACTCCCTCTGGAATGCACGCAGCACCGATCACTATGCAATATACCATAAAACAATATCACCATAGCGACGACACCCCATGAGCCCACACACACCCAAAGTACTTGAGAAAGGTACAATACAAAACGATACAAAATGTCGACCTCAAAAATCACAGGGATAATACGTTATAAGCCTCTGCGTAGGCTAAGATTGCAAAGCTACAGATGTAACAAATGCGCATCTCAAACCATCTATCAATCCTACCACACTACCCCTGCGTGGGTAAACTGTTCTCTAACAAATGTTAAGCAATGCTCTCCCTTAGCTTGGTCGCAACCACTACGAAATATGTAATAAGTCTCCTCTTGTTTGATTGATGTTATATGCCTCTGCGTAGGCACCTATGCACCGTTTTTTCAAACCTGTTACATGTCTTCTAACACTTCGCATACGAAATAAAAAAAAAGAAAGAGGTGAATTACGGTTGGACAGACATATAGCGCAAATGCCAGGTTTTGTTTACGGGTTTTTTGGATCACAACTTGTACATTTGGCTGCGGTCTTAAGGGGTTAATACGCTAACTTTGATTACTTTCATGTTGAGAGCTGCCTGCTACACTTGTTGGGTATTTAAATGAAAAAAAATATTCACTGAAGATGATGGTGTGTGGAGTTATTTAATTTTATTTACAAATAGTAAGTCTTGTGAGAGAAATACCTTTCTATCCAACACCTGTAATTAAATGAATGCCTCTGTATTTTTTCCTCTTTTGATTATGATATGCTTGGAGAAGGGCTTGAGAGACAGAGTGTGATTCTACCCAGCTCCCCCCTAGCATATCATTTATAATAATTTTGTATAACTTATGCTGACGGTTGCTGTCCAGACACCACTAAGATTAAATCAATCCTAACTTTATTCCTAACTCTAATTTAAAAAATAAATAAAAATAATTTATTATAAAATGTTTAATGCTGATGTATTTATTATGGAAATTAATGCCATTGAGGGTTCTGGAGATGAAATAAACTACAATATTGAAGCTGTAGTGGTTCATGCATGGTTCCAGAACCTACAGGTGTCATTCAATATTGAAATTCAGTTAACATAAAAAATACAAAACCGCTCCATAATGGAGGAGAATACCCCAAATAAATTCACTGAAACTATACCCATCAAATTTGTATTTTGGGCTAATTACGTTTTTTTTCTTCCCTAACCAGACACGTGGATCAATTCCATTTTTCTGGTCACAGAGGCCAAATCTGAAATACAAACCAAAACCACAGATTAACAAAGCAGTAAACCACGTAAGTGACTTTTTGTTTGAAAGGGAAGTAATTAAGTCAACAGTATTAGTGAAGATTAGAGAACATAATGTGATTTTATAGGGGCAGTCTGGACTGGCGGCATCCTCTAGAAAGTTTTAAAAATGGTTTCACACCCTAGATAACCTGAGCACCTTTGTTCTAATTTCCTCTTCTGAAATATGTAAAGTGTAAGTTTCACTATGTATCCATTTTGATTCTATTTGGCTGAGATTCATTGGCTAAGAGTGTCAGCTGAGGAAGACATTAGTCAGAGAAGCAACAAAATGGAAATATTAACAAAAAGGACAAATGTTAACTTGACCGATCAATAACTAAAATTGAGGAAACTTTTGTACTGGAATCTCCACTAAGATAGAACCGTGGCAAAATACTAATATAAGTGCTAATAATAATATAAAGTATTTGATGAATAAAAATAATATATGGATTCTGACAACATTCCAAAATTGAAGCATTATGTGATGTCTTGTTAGGATGGAGCGCAGTACAGAAAAATTGTAGAGGTGTATCTCCTGCAGTTGGCAAACGATTTGCAGGAAGAGATTTCTTTTCCAATAGGATTATGATTTTAATGATACCCTCTTAAAATACCAACCTTAGAATGACTCTACAAAGCCCAGTACACTGACCATTTTGTGGCAAGACTTGAACAATGACTCTACAAAGCCACCCAAGATAAGTGTTTTAGAAATGTAGAAAAATGCAATGGGCAGTAATAACAAGATTTACAGACCTTTTTTATTCATCCAGAGTTTGACTGGAAAATGGAGCAATGTGTTCTCAAACCTGAGGTTTGTGGGCTAAACCAGAGTTCCGAGGCATGATCATAACAATCTAACCTTTTTCCGTACGTTGTAGTTATTAATACAAATTTTTATATTTTGTTTTGCAGATGGATGGCTTCCAAAGACATTTTGACTCACAAATAATTAGTTACGGAAAGCAAGTTGTTCTTAACCTGGTATGACATATTTGTTCTATTTTTTTTGTTTATGTGCTTAATTTAATAAGTATGTACATGATGGTTAAGTAAACCGTCTAGCAACAGGGTAGGTTAAGCACCTCCTAAATGCACCCATCGCCATGCCGCTGTTGTTGCATATGTGCCAACGAGTAAGCGTATCTACCAAACCCCCCCACACTTTTGTCCTGAGCCATGGGCATTGAGTAGTTTTAGTTTTAATAAAAAGGGACAGGACAGGAGTTGAACAATGACCCTTGATTATGATTAAAATAAAATGATTCCCTAAATTAATATATTTTTTATGGGAAGAAATGGAACATCATATACTAGGGAGAAAAAGGTATGTGTGTGTATATAAGGAAAGCCAAAGTAGAGACACACATGGGCAGGCTCAAATCTCAACAGCAGAGGTATACTATTGTGGTAAGAGGACCTCTTCTGTCTTCAATATAGAGGGAACTCAGAGCGGGAAATAAAACAGAGAGAGGCACAGCTTCTAGTGTAAAACCTTAAATATAGTGCAATGGTTAGTATAAAAGTGCAAATAACTGCTCACCTTCTAGAGATCCAGATATACTTTGCTCAAGTATAGTAGCAAATATGCCAATAAATGGTATAGGTTGTGCCTAAAATGGATAATATTAAAATAATGATAAAACTGTCAAAAGGTAAAAACAATAAAATAAATTCTAATCAGAAACGATAAATGTCCAGTATTTTGAATAATAAAACAAAAAATAAAAAGTCCAAACTTTGAGGTACAAAGAATGTTAGAATCAGTTGCTTTCTTGTGGAAATCAGGAGGTTACTGCTTCTTTAGGCTGTTTAACCATAAAAGGAAGAAGAAACCAAGATAGTGTAGTGTGTCACAAGCTAATAATAGGTAATATACAGTTCGTAGTAGTCCTACTCACATGTTCTAGAGCTAGTACTAGCTGTGGTGTAATTCGCATTCAGTGGTGTTGATTCCCCATTGGTAGGATATAGGTGACAGTACTTCTAACGAATTTATCAGAGATAAGGTGTCCCAAAATAAAAAGGCAAGGCAGAATAGTGCTCTCTGTATAAAATCAGTTTTAAATAGACAGTGGATAAGTCTTATACGCACATTTAATTGAGCAGGAACTACTGCACAATTTATAAGGAGTAGGCGGAGTAATCCCCACTATCACTATCAGAAATATATTAACTTTGAGATATATAGATTTAAGATTGGATGTAATACTTTGATTGTTAATGTTATTTTTCTTTAGGTTAACCAGAAAGGTTCAGAAAAGCCATTGGAACAAGCTTTTGCACAAATGGTGTCCAGCCTTGGAAATGGAATGGTTAGGTAACATTGTTTAAGTACTATTTTAGAGCTTGCTCTAGAACACAGTTCCCTACCTGCTAACTGTGAGGTGAAAGAATATGCCAGTGGCATTTCCTTGTTTAAGGTGCACTATAGGTTCATGTATTCCTGTAGTGTTAAAACCACCATCTAGCCCCCTGTCCTCCTCTTGCCTCCCTAAATATAGTAAAATCTTACTTGTATTCAAGTATGCAGCTCTTGGATCCGCCTCTGTCTGCCTCAATGCTTCCCCATAGGATTGGCTGAGACTGTCAAGGAGGCAGATCGGGGCAGAGATAGCACAAGTCAAACACCGCCTTGGCCAATCAGCAACTCCTCATGGAGATGAATTGAATCTATGCATCTCGATGAGGAAAGTTCAGTGTCTGCATGCAGAGGGTGGAGACACTGAATAACAGTGCCGCTCACTGTGCAGCACTGCCCAAGGAAGCAGTTTTAGCAGCCATCTAAGGAGTGGCCAGTGGAGTTCTCACTAGGCTGTAATGTAAACACTGTTTTCTCTGAAAAGACAGTGTTCACAGAAAAAAAGCCTGCAGGGAATGATTCTACTCACCAGAACAAATTCAATAAGCTGTAGTTGTTCTGGTGATTATAGTGTCCCTTTAAGAACTAGGCTGTGCCACACACAGTGCATTTCTGTCAGCTTTGACACTGATCTGGTGTAGGCATATTTATGAACTATGTGTAATGCTTTATAAACGTGAGAGGCAGACAAGTCAAGTAAAGGCTTAGTCAATAAGCAATCTATACTTGTAATGGTTCAGCAATTTGACACTTCTACTGGGTTGGGCAAAGAACTAGATAAGTGTGCAGGCAGTATCCGGAAGCCATGGTGTGCAATTAGGCAGAATGTCAGGACTGGGAATAGACAAGTTCTTGGAGCCACTGTGAGCATTATGTAACCAATATGAGCCTTTTAGAACCAAATGGCCTATTCTTGCTAATGCAAACAGACAAGTGAATGTTAGATTTAAAGTGACATCATATTTTCACTTCTCATTTTTAAAACTATATTATATTTAATGAGACTTAATGATATAACTTTAAAATTATGTATATTTTGAGAAAATGTCACTGTATCTGGCTGGGCAACCATGTTAGATGAGATTATACTGTTATATGCTGCTTGAACTATTTTGCCTGCTGCTGCAGTTTCAGAACAGCCGCAGCATCAGGCAAGTTAGGTTGAGCAACAGTTCGTCAGATAACAGTATATAAAGATAACAGTACCAGCTTACTTAGTAAAATTAAAAAACAAAACATTTATTTACTACTTAAGGCATTAAAGATTTGGCAACTATTCCACTATGAATCAACGCTTAAGATCCTCGATAGAGCAACCACAGATTTATGCACTTTATATAAGAGTAATACTTTGTTAAGATCAAGTAAGGCTGCCTAGTTACCATGATTAAATAAAGGGCATGTTTTTAAAATTAGGAATAAAATGAACCCGTAAGAGGAAAACCTTTACCTGTAAGAGAAAGGCAAATTAGTTCAGATTTTAAAGTGACCTTTACCTTTAAACCTTTACCTTTAAACGACTTATGTTTAATGTACTCAGAGTGAGGCCCATATGGATAGCCTAAAACATAAGTTTACGTACAGAGCCACAAAACTTACTATGAAATGTATAAAACCAAAATGTATACAATATAAAACAGTCTTGTTAGGATTGGTGACATTGTCACAATATAAATCACTGATAATAATAGGAGGTATCCATTCTAGGAGATGCAAAGCGAAAATCCAGGACATCTCACTCCTAAGCAAAAAGTGGAGTATATCTCCACTTCATATAGATGACCAAAAACTTTCAATACCTTGGACCTGAATGAAGAAATATTTTTAGATACTTCCAATAAATACTTACCTACAGTAGATTTATAATTACCAGTTTCTATATTGTTTTGATGTTCTCTGATGCATTTCATAAGTATACGTTCAGTTTTTTCAACATATTCAATATTTAGTGTATATTGAAAAAAAATATTAAGCCACTCAAAGTGAAAACATTTGCACAGATATCTACCACATTTGTAAATGCCCTTGTATTTCAACCATGCTAATTGTTGCTAATTTTCGTAAAAATAAACAATGAGTAAGTTTATTCCCTAGTGTTGGAGCGTCCTTAGCTACTACTTTAATCCTGAAGGACGGAGGCAATTTTACAAGTTCTGGGGAAAAAAAGCCAAATATATTCAAAACAGAGTAAATTGAGTGGTGGTAATACACTCACGTAAACCCAGTGGAACACTGCTGTAGTGTACACTTACTCCTTTAAAAAAGGGATGGTATAAATCTGATGGTGTATACTAGGAAGGAAAATGTGTGTGTGTGTGATGAATGCTAGAGTAGAGCCACACAAGGGCAGGCACCAAACTCAACAGCAGAGGTATACTATGGTGATACGAGGACCTCTTCTGTTTTCAATATAGAGGGAACTCAGAGAGTGGAATAAAACAGAGAGAGGCACAGCTCCTAGTGTAAAACCTTAAATATAGTGCAATGGTGAGTATAAAAGTGCAAATAACGGCTCACCTTCCAGAGAGCCAGATATACTTTGCTATCAGTATAGTATCAAATATGCCAATAAAGGGGGACAAAACCTTGCTTAGATGAAATTGTAGATTATGCAAACCTGGTATACCTATAATCTCAATTTTAATAATGACAAGAGGCAAGTATTTTGCATAACTTTCTTTACTTATGCCTCCAGCAGCACAAGTCAATAATTAAATTTTAAACCAATCAGAAACAAGCATCAAATCCATATAAAGCCCTGACAGGCATATATCTTCCTCTTTCTTTGATGTGAAAGCAGTCTATGAAAACATCAGGAAACGTAACGAAAATCTTGAACAACTTTGATAACCATAACTCGAGCTGAAGAGTGAAGTAGTTGAGCTTGTCCAGTTCTGAATCCATAAATGACGATTACACTGAAAAAAGCAGAAACAAATGAAAGGTGGTGGAAATAAACTGTTGTTCACATCTTAATTTTAATTTAATTTAGCAATATTCTAGAATTTATAATATAACTTATACGAATAATACGAAAACCATATACCGTATATACTCGAGTATAAGCCGACCCGAATGTAAGCCGAGGCCCCTAATTTTACCCCAAAAAACTGGGAAAACTTATTGACTCGAGTATAAGACTAGGGTGGGAAATGCAGCAGCTACTGGTAAATTTCTAAATAAAATTAGATCCTAAAAAAATTATATTGATTGAATATTTATTACAGTGTGTGTATATAATGAATGCAGTGTGTGTGTGTGTATGAATGCAGTGTGTGTGTGTGTATGAATGCAGTGTGTGTATGAATGCAGTGTGTGTGTGTGTGTATGAATGCAGTGTGTGTGTGTGTATGAATGCAGTGTGTGTGTGTGTGTATGAGTGCAGTGTGTGTGTTGCAGAGCCTTGGTGGGGGGTGGGCATTTTTATTATTATTTTTTTGTAATTATTTTAATTTTTTATTATTATTTTTAAAATATATATATATATATTTTTTTATTTATTATTTATATTTATATTTTTTTTCGTCCCCCCTTCCTGCTTGATACATGGCAGGGAGGGGGGCTCTCACTCCCTGGTGGTCCAGTGGCATTGGCAGTATAGTGGGGAGGGCTGGCAGAGAGCGTTAACTTACCTCTCCTGCAGCTCCTGTCAGCTCCCTTCTCCTCCGCACCGGTCCGGTCAGCACCTCTGTCAGCTCCCAGTGTAAGTCTATTTGATGTAAGCTAAATTTATACTAGTATTGATAATAGCACGATTAGAGAGAGATTACCTGAATATAGTTCCATATTAACAGGGAAAGTAGAGTATTTGAACATAGTCCCATCTATCTATTACTAGTGGATATATAGAGGCTTTATCAATTTGAGCTCCTATCAGATACTATCCAACTAAGTGCAACTTATTGACAGTTACTAGCTTTTGACCTTTATCTCTTAAATATATTCTTGACTATTGTGTCTATTGTAGAAGTCAATGTATTAGTAACCACTTACAGTTAGTTACATATTGTCAGGATCGGGACTTCTACAATAGACACAATAGTCAAGATCGGGACAGGGATCCAACACGCAGAATACAAACAGGAGATAGGTACGTATACCGGACCTTAGAATGGCCGGACTAACGTAAGGAGAAAGCAAAGAATGGTCAGAGACAAGCCGAGGTCGAGGGAACGAGAGAACAGGTAAGCGAGAGATGAGCCGAGGTCAAAGGACACGAGAGATAAACAGGAACGAAAGTACAAGCCGAGTCAAAACCAAATAGACAATAGTAATAAGAGCACTGAGGGACCAGACAAGCTAGAACCACGACAGGGCAATGAACCATTACACACATCCCTCTTTTATACCTTGGTTCTTTAATTGATGACTCCGCCCTTGCCGAGCCCTGATTCGTTGTTCAGAACTAGATTGACAGGTCGGGATGTGATTGCCGTCATGACGTCGGCTCCTGAGCGCCGTGTCATAAAAGGAAGCGGGGCTATCGCGGCCGGCGTGTGAACGGCTATGAGAGCTGTGAGGATTGGGTGAATCAGCCCCCCTGAGAGGACGGCCGTTGGGAAGTCTAACCTCCTCCGAGGTAGAGACTTCAGGTACCCTGACAGTACCCCCCCTCTCCGAAACGCCCACCGGGCGGAAGGAACCGGGGCGAGACGGAAAACGAGCATGAAAAGCCCTGAGGAGGCGAGGAGCATGCACATCTTCCTGGACCACCCAAGACCTTTCCTCAGGACCATAACCTTTCCAGTCAACAAGATATTGCACCCTCCCCCGAGAAATTCGAGAATCGAGAATGGACTTGATCTGATACTCCTCCTGACCCTCAACCTGGACAGAACGAGGGGAGGACACAGCGGAGGAAAATCTGTTACACACCAAAGGTTTCAATAAGGAAACATGAAATGAGTTCGGGATGCGCAGGGCAGGCGGAAGAGCCAGACGATACGCAACCGGGTTTATACGAGACAGAACCCTGTAAGGGCCTATGTAACGAGGAGCAAATTTCATGGAAGGAACCTTCAAGCGGATGTTTCTGGTACTCAGCCATACCCTATCACCTGGGGAGAACACTGGAGCCACCCGTCTGCGTTTGTCAGCGTGTCGTTTGGACACCGTGGAATTATGAAGAAGAATTCGTCGAGTCCCACAACTTTCTCAGATTGGCAACATGAACATCAACCGACGGTATCCCTTGGGAGGGGGAGACCGACGGAAGAACGGAAGGATGGAAGCCATAATTCATGAAAAAGGGGCTAGAACGAGTAGAATCGCAAACAAGGTTGTTGTGCGCAAACTCCGCCCAAGGAATCAGACTGACCCAATCGTCCTGGTGTTCAGAAACAAAACAACGCAAAAACTGTTCAACCTTTTGGTTGGTGCGTTCGGCAGCTCCGTTGGACTGGGGATGATAGGCAGAGGAAAAATTTAATTTGATGCCAAGTTGAGAACAGAAGGACCTCCAAAACCGGGAAACAAATTGGGACCCTCTATCAGAAACAATTTCAGAAGGAATAGCATGTAAACGAAAAATCTCCCTCGCGAAAATCTCAGCCAATTCGGGAGAAGAGGGCAATTTAGGCTGAGGTACAAAATGAGCCATTTTGGTAAACCTGTCAATTACTGTGAGGATAACAGTATGTTTCTTATAAACAGGCAAATCAACAATGAAGTCCATAGCCAAACAAGACCATGGTTTCTCGGGAATTTCTAGGGGGTGCAAAAGCCCACATGGAAGCGTATGAGGTTGTTTAGTCCTCATACAGACATCACATGCCCCGACGAAGTCCTTTACATCCTTACGTAACGAAGGCCACCAGAAATCTTTAGAAATCAGAGAACATGACTTGCGTATGCCAGGGTGTCCGGCAAATTTACTGTTATGAAAACACTGCATTAGTTCCAGTTGGAGTTTAGGAGGAACGAAGTACCGATCCCCAGGAATAAGTCCGGGTGCCAGATGCTGTAATTTCTTGATCTCAGCCAGCAACGGAGAGTGAATCTTGATGCTAGTGCTGGCAATAATATTACACTTGGGAACTATAGAAGAAAAAAACATATCAGACATAGTAGAAGGTTCATGTTGGCGAGACAAAGCATCGGCCTTAGAGTTCTTAGAACCAGGTCTATAAGTGAGCACGTAGTTGAAATGAATAAGGAACAAAGACCAACGAGCCTGCCTGGCGGACAAGCGTTTGGCTTCCCCTATATATGACAAATTCTTGTGATCCGTCAAAATAGTAACCGGGTGTAAAGTCCCTTTCAACAAATGTCTCCACTCCTTTAAAGCCATAATGACCGCTAATAGTTCCCTGTCACCAATGTCATATCTGCTCTCAGGCCCAGACAATTTCTTGGAAAAAAAACCACATGGGTGCAGCGGTTTATTCAAACCTAGCCTTTGGGACAGGATAGCGCCTACACCTGTCTCTGAGGCGTCTACCTCGAGTAAAAACGGCAAAGAGGTGTCAGGATGAACTAATATCGGTGCTGAGGCAAACTGTTCCTTGAGAGTACTGAAAGCAACAAGCGCCTCAGGAGACCAGGTCTTAGTATCAGCACCCTGTCTAGTCATGTTGGTAATAGGAGCAATAATAGACGAGTACCCCTTAATGAAGCGCCTATAGTAATTTGAGAATCCGATAAACCTCTGAATGGCCTTGAGTCCCTTGGGCAATGGCCAATCTAAGATTGATTGGAGTTTAACCGGGTCCATCTTAAACCCCTCTCCAGAAATAACGTAACCAAGAAAGTTTATCTGAGATTGGTCAAAGCTACACTTCTCCAATTTGCAGTACAAACCATGTTGTAGAAGCTTATGCAATACCCTTCTGACTTGTTTGTGGTGAATCTCAGGCTCTCTAGAGTGTATTAGTATATCATCCAAATAAACTATAACACATTCATGTTGAAATTCCCTAAGAACCTCATTAATTAAGTCCTGGAATACAGCAGGAGCATTGCAAAGCCCGAAGGGCATTACCGTATACTCATAGTGGCCATACTGGGTATTGAAAGCCGTTTCCATTCATCACCCTGCTGAATTCTCACCAAGTTATAAGCTCCCCTCAGATCCAACTTGGTAAAAATCTTGGAGCCTTTCAGGCGATCAAATAGCTCAGTAATCAGGGGAATAGGATAAGCATTTCTGATTGTTATCTTATTCAAGCCCCGATAATCAATGCAAGGCCGTAGTGTGCCGTCTTTCTTATCTACAAAAAAGAAACCGGCCCCGGCTGGAGAAGAGGATCTCCTAATAAATCCTTTGTCTAGATTCTCCTGTATGTATTCCTCTAAGACTAAGTTCTCCTTAGTGGATAGAGGATATACATTACCCCTCGGAGGCATAGTACCAGGTAGGAGTCTAATCTTACAGTCAAAGGACCTGTGTGGGGGTAAAGTATCAGCCCTCCTTTTATCAAAGACTGCCTTTAAATCCAGGTACTGAGATGGTATCCGTAAATCTGTGGGCTGGTTAGAGTTACTAGGTGTGTCCACTACGCAAACCAGTGAGATTTTCTGTACACAACCTTTCTGGCAACCCTGAACCCAGGAGACTATCTCACCTTGTTCCCAATCAATAATAGGGTTATGCTTTTTAAGCCAGGGGTACCCCAAGACTATAGGAACTGAAGGAGATGAGATAAGCATGAGAGAAATATCCTCCTCGTGTAAAATACCAATAGTCAACTTAACTGGTATAGTCTCACGAGAAATAACAGGATCTGATAATGGTCTACCATCTATGGCCTCAACGGCCAAGGGTGTCTCCCTTAGCTGAGATGGGATAGAGTGGTTCTTGACAAAGGCTTGGTCAATAAAGCTTTCAGCTGCTCCGGAATCTATTAATGCCATAGCATTAAGTACTCCCTTTTCCCAAGTTAAAGAAACAGGTAACAGTAGCCTATGATCCTTGTAATCATATGTAGAGGACAAAATAGAAACACCCAAGGCCTGTCCTCTTGAGAAACTTAGATGCGAGCGTTTCCCGGACGTTTAGGGCAATTTAGGCGTAGGTGACCTCCTACTCCACAATACATACACAGACCCTCCCTTCTCCTATATTGTCTTTCATTTTCTGAGAGACGAGTGTTACCAATCTGCATAGGTTCTGGGAGAGCTAGAGTAGTAGATTCAGAATTCTGAAATGCGGGAGCCCTGTCGTAATGTCAGGATCGGGACAGGGATCCAACACGCAGAATACAAACAGGAGATAGGTACGTATACCGGACCTTAGAATGGCCGGACTAACGTAAGGAGAAAGCAAAGAATGGTCAGAGACAAGCCGAGGTCGAGGGAACGAGAGAACAGGTAAGCGAGAGACGAGCCGAGGTCAAAGGACACGAGAGATAAACAGGAACGAAAGTACAAGCCGAGTCAAAACCAAATAGACAATAGTAATAAGAGCACTGAGGGACCAGACAAGCTAGAACCACGACAGGGCAATGAACCATTACACACATCCCTCTTTTATACCTTGGTTCTTTAATTGATGACTCCGCCCTTGCCGAGCCCTGATTCGTTGTTCAGAACTAGATTGACAGGTCGGGATGTGATTGCCGTCATGACGTCTGCTCCTGAGCGCCGTGTCATAAAAGGAAGCGGGGCTATCGCGGCCGGCGTGTGAACGGCTATGAGAGCTGTGAGGATTGGGTGAATCAGCCCCCCTGAGAGGACGGCCGTTGGGAAGTCTAACCTCCTCCGAGATAGAGACTTCAGGTACCCTGACACATATACAAGATACTGTCTAGACTGCATCGAACCTTTCCTTTTTAAATTCACCAACACTGTGTGTTTCACTTATTTCATCAATTTTTGTCCTTAAAGAGATTTTTAAATAGAATTCAATAAACATAAGTTTTTAATTTTTACTCTATTCATACCCTATGAGTTATTTTCACTACTGTGGGTATACCTAGGGGGAGTGTTAGAGGAAAAGCAAGTCGCCCTTCACTCTTTCACCCTCTTAGGCAACCTTTGTCGTGTTTGTACTATTTAGGGTTTAGGACCCTTTATACCCACATAGTCCATTGATATGTTGACTTCGGGATCAAGCTTTGCTTGACCCCTAAGGCTTCATCTTTTCATTATATCTTATATTAAATGTATTACAGGTATAAATAGTCATAGGGAGGGAAACCCAGGTAGGGAAAATACTCGCATCCTGTCATTATTAAAATTAAGATTATAGCTACACTACGCTAGCATAATCTACAATTTTACCACACGACAGGAGGCTTTCCTATTTTGCATTTTTAACGCTGTGGCAAAAAAGAAAGACGCGTGTGAAGTCTGGCGGAAATAAAAGATTCTGAAGGTTTCTTCCCATGTCCAATCTGCCGTACACAGGATATCCGACAGCGAGGCCCCAGCCGTGAAAGCTCTTGAATCGTCCGCACCCGGTACCGAGTGAGCGCCAAAACACGTCTCCACTCCCGCCTGAGATAAAAGCCAACAAACCCATCTAGCTAGTGTGGTCATCGTAACTGGTTTGTAAGGTTTTATATAAGAAACCAGAAGTTGGCTAGATTGTGAAGACCGGAGGGGTGTAGTAACCTCCACGTAACAAAGCAAAGTATTCACAGCACAAAGACGGGGTACCGTCGGAAAAACGGCTATGACTCGGATTTGGAGTCCTTTTTGGTTTTACGAGTCACCGTAAAGGAAATCCCTTCTGGGGATACCAAAAACCTGTCCAGCTCGAACGTACGAAACTGTCAGGGCTTACCTGGGTGTGGGAGTCCGGCAGGCAGAGAAGTATGCTCACCCTTGCAAGAAAACACAGGCCAAGGTGATCAGGCAAGAATTCACCTGACCTGTGAGTCGGTGCACTGGGGCTGTGCTGGGTAAATCCAAAACGCGGTACAGGAACAATAAACCAGGAGAATAGTCGTGGGAAGCCAAGGGTCAAAGGAAGCCAGAAGTCAGGATAATCGGTGTACCAAGCCAGAGGTCAATAACAAACTGGAGAACAGGAAACAGCAGAATGATCACCAGAGTCAAGGAACTGACACTGCCTTCTGGGAGAGGCAGTGTTATATACCTGGCTAACGAGACATCAGGCTCAGGTGTAACTTGAGTGACAGGAGAAGTTCCAACAAATGTCCAGCTTCAGTACTAAATACTAGACAGGGCTAGATACAGGAAACAGAAGCGGAGAGATGGCTCAGAGGTAAGCCAAAGCACCAGAGCTGCCAAGGTCCCAGGTTCGAATCCTGACAGAAACTCGACGAAAGGACACCAGACATAAAAGCACCGTGAGTTTGGCCGAGAGTTGTCAGAGTGAAAGATCCGAGTTATCCGGCCAATCTCAAAGGAACCGAAGTACTAAACCTTTAATATAACATAAATATAAGTCCACTTATACCCTTCTGCTAATACATCTGCTGACCAATACATCCCATCAATATCCAAGAAGTGGGGGAGGGGGGGAGGGGGATAAAATCCACTACAAGCACAATATACTAGAGCTGGTTCTAGCTCTGTTCTATGTAAGTAGGCCATTTGGATTTCCTTTTATATAGCCTGATTTTACTCTGAACGTATTACACTTTCCTGGCCATATCCATGGCAGCACAACATTGGGTAGCTCCTCCGTATCCCGATTGGACAGGAATAATAATTAAGCAGTATAAGTACCACCTCCAACCCCTCCTTCCCCGGTCTTTTTATCCTGTCCTATCCCTAGGACATGTTGGTCTTTAGGACTATAATTTTTTTCTTTTATGGCTTACCTGAGGATTAGTTCCTCCAGCCCCTGGGGAGTTCACCCTCTCTCCACTGGGAAGTCTCCAGTACACGGCCCTGCGTAAAGGTGTCCCCCTGGAGAAAACCCCTTTAGTGACCGGGGGTTTTCCTTTCTGTTATCTTGCAATGACCCTAGGGGTAGCAAGTAAAGGACCATTCACAACAATTCAAACTAAACTGGTTAATTGATTGGAAATCTTCCCACCAGAAACAATATGAAGAAAGAGGCAGGTATGGATATAGTAACTGTATGTTTAAATTTACCGCCAAGATTCTGTAGCCATAGAAACATAGAATGTGACGGCAGATAAGAACCATTCGGCCCATCTAGTCTGCCCAATTTTCTAAATACTTTCATTAGTCTCTGGCCTTATCTTATAGTTAGTTATAGGCCTTATGCCTATCCCACGCATGCTTAAACTCCTTTACTGTGTTAACCTCTACCACTTCAGCTGGAAGGCTATTCCATGCATCCACTACCCTCTCAGTAAAGTAATACTTCCTGTTATTATTTTTAAACCTTTGTCCCTCTAATTTAAGACTATGTCCTCTTGTTTTGGTAGTTTTTCTTCTTTTAAATATAGTCTCCTTTACTGTGTCGATTCCCTTTATATATTTAAATGTTTCTATCATATCCCCCCGTCTCGTCTTTCCTCCAAGCTATACATGTTAAGATCCTTTAACCTTTCCTGGTAAGTTTTATCCTGCAATCCATGAACCAGTTTAGTAGCCCTTCTCTGAACTCTCTCTAAGGTATCAATATCCTTCTGAAGATACGGTCTACAGTACTGCGTACAATACTCCAAGTGAGGTCTCACCAGTGTTCTGTACAATGGCATGAGCACTTCCTCTTTCTACTGCTAATACCTCTCCCTATACAACCAAGCATTCTGCACACATTTCCTGCTGCTCTATTACATTGTCTGCCTACCTTTAAGTCATCAGAAATAATCACCCCTAAATCCCTTTCCTCAGATGTTGAGGTTAGGACTCAAATCAAATATTCTGTACTCTGCCCTTGGGTTTTTACGTCCAAGATGCATTATCTTGCACTTATCCACATTAAATGTCAGTTGCCACAACTCTGACCATTTTTCTAGTTTACCTAAATCATTAGCCATTTGGCTTATCCCTCCTGGAACATCAACCCTGTTACATATCTTAGTATCATCAGCAAAAAGACATACCTTACCACCAAGACCTTCTGCAATATCACTAATACAAATATTAGAGAGAATGGGTCCAAGTACAGATCCCTGAGGTACCCCACTGGTGACAAGCCCAAGCCTCGAATATACTCCATTGACTACAACCCTCTGTTGCCTGTCACTGAGCCACTGCCTCACCCATTCAACAATATTGGAATCCAAACTTAAATATTGCAGTTTATTGATAAGCCTTCTATGTGCAACAGTGTCAAAAGCCTTACTGAAATCTAGGTAAGCAATGTCTACTGCACCACCCTGATCTATAATTTTAGTTACCCAATCAAATAAATCAATAAGATTAGTTTGGCATGATCTCCCTGAAGTAAACCCATGTTGTCTCTGATCTTGAAATCCATGTGTTTTTAGATGTTCAACAATCCTATCCTTTAACATGGTTTCCATCACTTTCCCCACTACTGAAGTAAGGCTTACTGGCCTATAGTTGCCCGACTCCTCCCTATTGCCTTTCTTGTGAATGGGCACAACATTCGCCAACTTCCAATCTTCTGGGACTACTCCTGTTATCAATGATTGGGTAAATAAATTTGTTAATAGTTTTGCTAGTACACCACTAAGCTCTTTTAATAGCTTTGGGTGTATTCCATCAGGTCCCATTGACTTATTTGTCTTTACTTTTGACAGTTGAAATAGAACCTCTTCCTCTGTAAACTCACGTGTAATAAATAACTAATTTATACTTTTTCTTAACTGAGGTCCCTCTCCTTCATTTTCATCTGTAAATACCGAACAAAAATATTCATTGAGGCAGTCAGCTAGACCTTTATCCTCTTCTACATACCTTCCTTATTTTGTTTTTAATCTAACTAATCCTTGTTTTACTTTTCTTTTCTCATTTATGTATCTAAAAAAAGTTTTGTCCCCCTTTTTTACTGACTGTGCTATTTTCTCTTCTGTGTGTGATTTGGAAGCTCTTATAACTTGCTTAGCCTCTTTCTGCCTAATCTTATAGATCATTCTGTCTTCCTCACTGTGGCGGTACCAGCCTTGCCACTGGGCATTGGAGAAGACTGATTGCCAGCCTCCTGCCATGTGACTATGGCCCCTGAGATGTATTGCCTGCTCTCCTGTACTGCTGAGGATTGCTACCCCTTAGGTGGATTTGGCTATGGAGCTTGTGTAGTGCCCTCTGTTGGTAGCAACAGTAATATGCACTACCTGAATAGCAAGACTGGTAATTTGCATATTCGGGTAGATTTGCATATCGCTAATTCTGCATGCAGGAGAGACATTTGTGTTAATTATGGTCTTCCCCACCTATTTATAAATATGTAATTATGTTATAATAAGTCACTGAATGTTGCCTGCTATGATTTGACTGTTTGTAATTTTATTGAGTTTTCACAGCAATGTTAATGTAATGACCAAATGGGCTAGTCCCAAGTAAAATAAAGATTTTGTCAGTTCTACTTCACCCTCAATTTGGAGTCCTGTCTCTTATTGGGGGGAATCTGCTACAAGGGATTGCTATGCTCTGCATATTCCCTTGCTATAATCACTCCTAAGCTCTTTTAAGAGCTCGTTCCTGCTTCGCTCTGGAAGGAAGAGAGGTTCGTCCTGCGGTGGTTGTGTTGTCGGCTAGAGTGCTTGGAATCCTCAAGAAGCGCTAGGAGCATCCATCAACGGAGGTACCCAGTCGGGGTGCCAGGTGATCCGTTACATTGGTGGCAAGCGGTGGGATGGCTTCCTAGCCTTGGGAAAACCAGCACTAATTCAGAGATGGAAGGCCGTGCAGTATCTCCCTTTGATGCCAGGCTCCAGCAGCGACTACAGGATGTGATGCGCAGTATGGAGTATCCTATCCCAGAGGAAAAAGAGACAGAGTGGAGGGTGGCGCTTCGTACCGATCTCTGGAAGGAGGACATCGACGAAATTCGACCCTTCCGGTTCGAGGAAATCCTGACCACTAACCAGCGCCAAGCAGAACAACTAGAGCTGCGGATGCCATTATTGGGAAACCAGCCCTCAGAGGAATGGGTAAGCGAACTGGAGACGCTAGTTGAGACTGAGGTGTGGCTGGATGATTCCTATCGGGCCCTGCGGTGGCATGCTTACCACCTCTACCCATGGCTGATCGAGTACAAGTGTATTGAGGGGGAAGACTACGATGGCCCTGGTTTGTTGTGGGATACTATTGAAACTAGTCTCTGGTTCGGAGACACCGACATTGCTCGCTTCTGGTCCATCCGAGCTGAGCGGGCAGACAACTGGGACCTTACGGAGATCGATGCCATTCAGCCAGATCTATCTTTTCTTGCCAACCGGGAGTGGGAACTAGAACAGGATTATGTTTGCCTATTCCAATGTATAACGCCGCCTGTCTCTGACATGATGGGGCTTATTGACTGTATGCCACCGGAAGCATTGAGTTTAGTTCCTCCTCCCCAGCAACCAAGCCTGTTATCAGGGGACCTTGGTACTGTACCACATATGTCCCAACCAGCACCAGAGATGGAAGATCTTATTGACTTGTCCTGGGAAGACACCCAGCTGGCAGGTGGAGATGGGACCGAGGTCTCTCTACCGGCCCTACAGGGATGCTGGGCAGTCGGCCCAGATCCCCAGCGGCAGTATGTATCCCAGGGAGCTGAAGGTGCCGTCCTTCCTCCCCAGCGGCAGTGTGTGTCCTTAGGAGAGGAGACAGTTGGTCCCTCTTCCCAGCAGTCCAGTGAGTCTCAGGGAGCCGAAGGTGCAGTCCTTCCTCCCAAGCGGCAGTGTGTGTTACAGGGAGCTGAAGGTGTCGTCCTTCCTCCCCAGCGGCAGTGTGTGTCCTTAGGAGAGGAGACAGTTGGTACTTCTCCCCAGCAGTCCAGTGAGTCTCAGGGAGCCGAAGGTGCAGTCCTTCCTCCCCAGCGGCAGTGTGTGTTACAGGGAGCTGAAGGTGTCGTCCTTCCTCCCCAGCAGCAGTGTGTGTCATTAGGAGAGGAGACAGTTGGTCTCTCTCCCCAGCGGCTGAAAGTATGTATGGGAGAGGAGCTTGTTACCCCCTCTCCCCAGCAGCTGAAAGTATGTATGGGAGAGGAGCTTGTTACCCCCTCTCCCCAGCGGCAGCTTAACCCACCAAGGGGATACAGTAAGCTCCACAACAGTGCAGATGGGACCGTGGTCTCTGCACATGCACCACTAGGGGTAGGGACAGTCGGTCCTGTCCACCAGCAGCAGGGCTGTTTAGCCAAAGGGGAGACAGTCGGTCTCCCCCTCCAGCAGCAGGGCTGTGTGTCCAAAGGGGAGACAGTCAGTCTCCCCCTCCAGCAGCAGGACTATGTAACCAAAGGGGAGACAGTCGGTCTCCCCCTCCAGCAGCAGCCCCAGATCCCGAGAGAGGAGCCTACCAATTCTTCTTTTCAGCATGGCTCCAACCAGGCTACTCCCGTGGTAGCGCTGGCACTCAGCAACCCACCAAGGCAGCCTATCAGTACCCCACACAGCCTTGTTGAGGCACCTGGACATGGACGAGCTAATCTTTTACCCAGGTGTAGTAACCATGTATTGTGGGTAGGCTGTATTACTGTTTGTGCTTCGTGGGTGGGTTGCTGGACTAACCAGGGCACTGACCGGCAGGAGGTCAGATACCCTGTTAGTCTGTTTGGAAAAGGGGAGAAATGTGGCGGTACCAGCCTTGCCACTGGGCATTGGAGAAGACTGATTGCCAGCCTCCTGCCATGTGACTATGGCCCCTGAGATGTATTGCCTGCTCTCCTGTACTGCTGAGGATTGCTACCCCTTAGGTGGATTTGGCTATGGAGCTTGTGTAGTGCCCTCTGTTGGTAGCAACAGTAATATGCACTACCTGAATAGCAAGACTGGTAATTTGCATATTCGGGTAGATTTGCATATCGCTAATTCTGCATGCAGGAGAGACATTTGTGTTAATTATGGTCTTCCCCACCTATTTATAAATATGTAATTATGTTATAATAAGTCACTGAATGTTGCCTGCTATGATTTGACTGTTTGTAATTTTATTGAGTTTTCACAGCAATGTTAATGTAATGACCAAATGGGCTAGTCCCAAGTAAAATAAAGATTTTGTCAGTTCTACTTCACCCTCAATTTGGAGTCCTGTCTCTTATTGGGGGGAATCTGCTACAAGGGATTGCTATGCTCTGCATATTCCCTTGCTATAATCACTCCTAAGCTCTTTTAAGAGCTCGTTCCTGCTTCGCTCTGGAAGGAAGAGAGGTTCGTCCTGCGGTGGTTGTGTTGTCGGCTAGAGTGCTTGGAATCCTCAAGAAGCGCTAGGAGCATCCATCAACGGAGGTACCCAGTCGGGGTGCCAGGTGATCCGTTACACTCACTCTGGTTTTTTTTTATAATTACTAAATGCTAATTTGTTTTTTACTATTTTGGCCACATCTGCGGAGTACCACAGTGGTTTCTTGAATTTTTTGCTTTTACTGACAAGCCTAATGCAATTTTCTGTTGCCTTCAGTAGTGCAACATTTAAATAATCCCATTTCTCTTGGACGCCATTTAAATTGCTCCAGTCTGATAATGACTCCTTTACACATATTCTAATTTTAGAAAAGTCTGTTTTTCTAAAGTCTAAAACTTTTGTTTTTGTGTGGTGTGACTCAGTCACTGTTCTTATATTAAACCACACTGATTGATGATCACTGGATCCTAATCTTTCACCTACAGTAATATCGGATACCAAATCTCAATTTGTTAACACTAAATCTAGTATGGCCTCTTTACGAGTTGGCTCCTCAACGACTTGTTTTAGAGACAATCCCAGTAGGGAGTTTAGAATATGTGTGCTCCTGGCACAAGCAGCTATTTTTGTTTTCCAATTCACATCAGGAAGATTAAAGTCACCCATGATGATAACTTCCCCCTTCATTGTCATTTTAGCTATTTCCTCAACTAGTAGTTTATATAACTCTTCAATTTGTCCTGGGGGCCTATAAATCACACCTACTCGAATTACTGTGTGATTACCAAATTCTAACGTAACCCAAACGGACTCTATGTTCACCTCATTAACTTTTATTAGGCTAGATTTTATGCTATCCTTCACATACAGGGCCACCCCTCCCCCTTTCCTGCCTTCCCTGTCTTTTCTATATAAAGAGTACCCTGGTATTGCTATGTCCCAGTCATTTTTCTCATTATACCATG
Source organism: Pelobates fuscus (assembly GCF_036172605.1). NCBI lineage: Eukaryota > Metazoa > Chordata > Amphibia > Anura > Pelobatidae > Pelobates > Pelobates fuscus. Next base: position 240,747,634 of record NC_086320.1, read on the forward strand.
TCTCAGTAACAGCGACTAAATCTACACTCATCAGTTAACATCAGTTGCCATTATTGCCATAAGTTCATGGATCTTATTCCCTAAACTGCGAGCATTTGTAGACATGACTCTAAGCTTATCATTTTTTAACACATTTGCTACAGGCACCTTCTGTCCTTGTTTTGGGGGACAATTGGATTGATGTTTTATCACCCTTTTGCCCCCCCTCCTAGTTTAAATACATCCTAGCAAAACCTCTGAACTGCTCACTGAGAACATTTGTTCCCTTTTGAGAAAGATGCAAACCATCTTTTTTGTACAGTTTATTTCCATTCCAAACAGAGCTACCATGAGAAATGAAGCCAAATCCTTGCTCCTGACACCATTCACCAAGACACAAGTTAAAGTCCCTAATACGCATCCGCCTGTCGTTCTGAGTGTTATGCACATGCAGAACTTCAGAGAATGACAGTGTGGAAGCAACCTGCCGTATATCATTGACAAAAACACTAAAAACTTCCTTAACCTCTGAAACCTCATTGCAATCCAAGTCATTTGTCCCTAGATGGACAAGTACATCCAATTCCCCTTCCTGCTTTGCTCGCTTAACAATATTACAGATACGTCTCCTGTCTCTGTGAGCAGTAGCTCCGGGAAGACACCTCACAAGACCACCATTGTCCATCGCCACACCTCTAATGATGGGATCCCCCAACAACAACTGCTTTCTATTGGGCCTCACCATAGTCTCCAAGCCTCTCTCCACAACATCACTAGCCTCAGTGCCTCTCTCCACAACATCACTAGCCTCAGTGCCTCTCTCCACAACACCACTTGCCTCAGTTCCTCTCTCCACAACACCACTAGCCTCAGTGCCTCTCTCCACAACAACACTACCCTCAGTGCCTCTCTCCACAACACCACTACCCTCAGTGCCTGTCTCCATAACACCATTACACTCTGAAAGTGCAGAAAATGAATTATGTAGAGCAACAGACTGTGCAATATGCCTTTTATCCACAACTCTAAGTCTACCAGATCCTACAGTGATCCATCTGCCATTCCTATTATGTCTCTGCGGCAGTGGCTTTGCAGCAGTTCCAGCCTGAGTTTGTTTACCAGATAATTTACAAATCTCAGATATTTTACAAATCTCAGTAGCTAACTAATCAAATCAAATGCCTTATAATCACCAACAGGAAATCAAACCTTGTGCAATCAGTAACCTTTTCCTACAGATGAATCTTACCTGTAACAGTAAAAAAGAAAACTCTTAGCACAAATCTTAGACAGTTGAAGCTTCTGTAAAACTCTCCAGAGTATCTCCAACCACACACACTTAGAAGCAACACTTAGATGAAGCAACCAAGCTATATTAGCCAAGCTAATGACAACAACCCTTATATACCGGTAAGTACTTCTTCTCCTATACTTGTTCGCGAGTTCCAGGGAATCTGATTCATCTCATCATAATAGGTCACAATCAAAGCAATATAGGTAAGCCATTTTTTCCAACCTTTCCAAAAAAAAAAAAAAGTGGGAATGTACTCAAAGGCACGTTTGTTTGTTGTAGTGCTAAAGGTACAAAGACTTCAGGATCGTCCAAAGGGAAGTCGCCCAAAAGGACGCTGTGCATATCCTGTGACAACAGAGCCATAGAAGGAAAACGTCTCTGTTCAGATTGTCTCTCAGCAGCTGCAGGACCTTCTCATCCAACACCGGACATTATGCAACTTATAAAGCATGCAGTTGCCCAGGGCATCAGAGAGGTTGGAAAGGCCCAAAAGCGACCCAGATATTCTGAGCCCTCAGAATTTTCTCCAGGAAACTCATAGGATGAGTTTATGGAGTCAGCTTCACTGAGAGATCTAGCCCTTTCCTCGGAGGAGGATGCTATGCCAGATCCAGACTTCCTGGTACCAGCGGAAGTGGATCATTTAATTGCCCGGGTTAGAGAAACCCTCACTTTAAAGGAACCCTCTACATCTAATCGCTATTTCTCTGATCTTAGGAGAAAAAGAGCGGCCTTCCCGGTGCATGACACAATCAGTGATCTTATTAAGGAGGAATGGTCCAGATCTGATAGGAGACCGTCTGCCAAGGGGAAATTCTCCAGGTTATACCCATTCGACCTCAAAGATGCGGCGGCATGGGATTTTGCACCCAAGTTTGATGCTGCAGTGGTCAGGTTGGCTAAGCACACTACCTTACCGGTGGATGATGCAGGTTCCTTCAGGGATTTGATGGATCGGAAAATGGAGTACTATCTTTCCAAGTTCTATGTAGCCTCAGGCACGAATCTCCACCCTGCCGTTGCTCTCACATCAGTTACAAGAGCAATGAAGGTCTGGCTACAAGAACTGGAGGAGGACATCGGGAGTAGTAGAAGCCGTTCCTCCATAGTGGATGGCCTGAAAGATATGCGATTAGGCATTGATTTTTCATCTGAAGCAGCGGTAGATCTAGTAAGAAATCTTGGCAGAAATATGTCTTTTACAATTTCCACCAGACGGGCGCTTTGGCTCAGATCTTGGGCAGCCGATGCTTCCTCCAAGAATAGTTTGTGTTCCTTACCATTCCACGGGAATATGTTGTTTGGTAAGAACTTAGACAAATGTATAAAAAGGGCGGCCGAAGGGAATAAAGCCTTTCTACCACAGGAAAGGAAATATAAAGGGTCCTTTCGTGCCCGTAAAGAATACCATTCCTTTTGGGATAGTAGATCATACAAGCCCGGGAGAGAATATGGCAGATTTCAACCCGGGAAAGGAGCCCAATCTGGAGGAAGAGGAGGCAAGTCGCGAGGTACTTCTTCCTCCAAGAACTCCAGGAATTTATGACTATATAATTCCCAAATCAGAAGGATTCGGGGCTTGTCTTCTTCAATACTCATCCATATGGGCAGAATCCACAAGCGACGGTTGGGTACTGGATATTATTTGGAGAGGATACCTTCTAGAATTTTTCGAGCATCCTCCCAACAGGTCTTTTTATCTCACAAAGTGACCAGGGGACAAAGAGAAGCGCATGGCCCTACAGAACTTCATCTTATCCCAACAGGCGAAAGAACTCAAGGGTTTTACTCACACATCTTCCTAACGAAAAAAATCCTCAGGAGGATGGAGACCCATTCTAGATCTGCACAGATTGAACAAGCATCTACACATTCGCAGATTCAAGATGGAATCCCTGCAGTCTATAATAAAAGTAGTGGCACCCAACCAATCGATGTTGTCTATAGATCTATTAGACGTCTACTTTCACATACCCATTGCGCAGTCCCATCAAAGGTTCCTGAGGTTCGCTGTAGAAGAAGGCCACTTCCAGTTCAGAGCCCTCCCGTTTGGACTAAGCACGGCCCCGAGGACGTTCACAAAAGTATTGGTAGTTCTGATTGCAGAACTGAGAAAGCAGAATATCGCTATCTACCATTTTTTGGACGATATCTTGATCATAGGAAACAACGAAGATACATTAACCTCCCAAGCTATTCAGTTTCTTCAAGCCCACGGCTGTAAGATCAACACCAAGAAGAGCCACCTCCACCCAACCCAATCTATGATATATTTAGGTGCTCACTTCAACACTCTGATGGGTACTGTCCAACTTTCTATGGCAAGAATTTCGAAACTCAGGAAACAATTAAGAAAGATGTTAAAATACAGGATTGCTCCTGCAAAGGCGGTAATGAGTCTCCTCGGGTCTATGTCCTCCACAATAGGACTGACCAGATGGGCACAGTGGAGGAGACCGTTACAAGCCAATTTCCTAATGCAATTTTCCTCCAAGAATCTTCTCCAACCCATCAAGTTATCCCTGGCCGTACGCCATTCTCTGATCTGGTGGCTGAACAAGGAACACCTATCCAGGGGTTTTCCGCTAGAGGACATCACATGGATAGCGGTGACAACAGATGTCAGCCAATGCTTGGTTGTATAGGGAGAGGTATTAGCAGTAGAAAGAGGGAAGTGCTCATGCCATTGTACAGAACACTGGTGAGACCTCACTTGGAGTACTGTACACAGTACTGGAGACCATATCTTCTGAAGGATATTGATACCTTAGAGAGAGTTCAAAGAAGGGCTACTAAACTGGTTCATGGATTGCAGGATAAAACTTACCAGGAAAGGTTAAAGGATCTTAACATGTATAGCTTGGAGGAAAGACGAGACATTATTATTCCTGTCCAATCGGGATAGGGAGGAGCTACCCAATGTTGTGCTGCCATGGCCTATGACCAGGAAAATAAAATTATGGTAAGTATGAATACATTTTCCATTATTGGAGGCTTTCTTCTCTTTTATATGTTCCTGGATTTTGAACATGTGGATGATACACCAACCTGAGGATACAAGCATACCCCTATAGACCTATATGTACTGTTGTCATTTAGACTATATCTTGGACCTTTTGTTTGTATTACTGTATGTATGATGTATTTCCACCATAAGATTTTGTATATAACTTGCTCTATTTTTTGTCTACCTTGTCGAATAGTGCGCAAATCTACTCGTCTACAAGGGTTTTGTGGTCTTCCGATGCCCGCAGGGGAGGCACAAGTTCGGTCTGCACTGGCGTACCAGTGAACTCTATCATGTAGCCTCTTATCGTCTCGAGGATCCAGGTGTCCTAGAAATCTTTTCCCAGTTCTGCGGAAAAAGAGACAGTCTGCCTGCGGTTATACTTGACTGACCATGTAGTGAAAAAGGTATCTCACCTGAGTTGAAACGTCCTTGTCCCCGAGTGCCTCTGGCACGAAAGGATCCCCTTGCGAAGGTGACTCATGATGATGGGAAGAAGGTTTGTTGTGTTTGACTTCTGGGGCCTGTGGACCAGAAACGGCTGGTGGCTCGACCCCTCTGCCGACCAGTCCTGCCAAAAATACCTCTGCGAGGTTTCGGGTTGCGGAAAACTTGTCTAATGGATGTTTGAGCCTTATTAAGGGTCGTATACAAAGTCACGTGCTTATTTAGCTCTGCTATTAATGGTTCTCCGAATAACAGCCCGTTCGCCATAGGGCCCAGTTTCTAATTCCAACAGTTTGGAGTACATCTTCAGCAGGGCCTCCTTGCGTCATTCTGCACATATGGCTATGTTTGTGTTGCCCAGCATGCATATGGCCCATTGCACCCATTCTCTTACGTCATGGGCATCCAAGGAGTACCCTGTAAGAGAGCCAGGTCTGCAAAGTATCACATTTTTGCCAGGGGACCGAGCATATCCAGTAGTTCATCTTGGGCAGATCTAAGCCCTTTCTCTATTCCCTTCCGCAGGTCTCGACCCGAGCAGGACATAAAAATCACCACCGTGGTGTCAAACTCCCGGGTGTGAGCGATCTTGTCTGGCAGTATTGGTCTTGGGCATTCAGCCCGAGTCGAGCACGTACTTCCTTCTCCATAGGTTTTCTCAACCAAAAGTGAATGAATTGTGCCAGATAGTCTGGTAGTGCCCATTCACACGATCTCGGGTGTCTGATCGTGCGGGGATCAAACTTGGGTGTACCCTTAGTGTCGAGGAACGCACCGTCCTCTAGCATGTCAGATGATTTACGAGAACCCCTCTTGCCAAAATGACCTTCTCGAGTCGTTTCTTGGATGTATCCTGGGTCCTCCAGTGGCACATCCTGCCATTCTTCCTCGGCTGAAGGTGACTCTTCTGCTCTCGATTCATCCACAATCTCCAGGGAGGAGGGGAATGGGGTCTTCGCCCTTCGAGGATGGAATATGAGGGGGATATGGATCTCTGCGTTCCGCCTGCCCACTCAGAAGGGCTCTTGCCCTTCGATTTCAGAGGGCCCAAGGTGGTGTCCTTCCAGTGTATTTTAGACGTGAAAGCTTCCACTGAGGTTTTAACGACGAGCCAGCTCGTTGGGAAATAGAGAAAAGTGCCCTCGAAGGCACGGGGGGGGGGGGGAGATGGAGGGGGGATTTAAGATTTTTGACTTTGTTTCATTTACTGATTGATTTATACCTTCTTCTCCCCTCTCCTATTCCCTTATTACAGTGTGGCACAGCTCAGACATTAGTCAATTGACTGTTCTTCTGATTTTGTAGTGTAGCGATAGGAGCTCAGTTTCCCAGCAACAACTCTGGTGTTAACTCGAGTTCTTGACAGCAAGCTATATTTTTCCATAATAAGAAAAATGAGCTATGGTTTTTACTATACTTACCATTACCCTGTTATTATTCTACACTAAGCATTTGCAACTATAGCACATTATCTGTGATTACAGCATACAGACGCATAAGCTGCTTATAGATACACATTTGTTCCGTACACACTCTATCCCTTTGCTAGTATTTGCGGACATTTATCAATTTACTTATTTCTTGATTAACTTGGTAATGCATATTGATGAACTACCACGTTTTTGAGAATTTTCTATTCTGTCTACTCTACATATACTTGCAGTATTAGCACATATGTACATGAGTACATTAGCATTTTTTTTGCGATAGTATTGTCTTTTTCTTGTTCATAAAATGTTTTTATTTTTTGGGGGACTTTTTGCTGCAGAGTCTTTCATTGGTACTACTGGCATCCCCTGGAATTCATTGTATATATTGTATGTAGTATACTATGTTTCCTAGTTCCCTTTTGAGATACACTGTCCTTCTTTGATCCATTCATTCTTCTCTAGGGGTTACCCACCTCCACCCACCCCCATAATTAGTGTATCCTCTTTCTGTTAGGCTCTTTTTCTTTATTTTTTTTCATTAAGATTCCAAGGTTCCAAAACATTTCTTAACTTTGGAACATCGTGTCACACAGTTGCTGCAGATTTAACGATTTGGTTTCACAGTGGCCTAACAAATCCAACATAAAGAAAAGTAGCAAAATCATATAAAGAAAACCAGGATAGGTTAATGGGTCTTAGATTGGCCAAGCTAAGCTGATGTCTACAGAAAGGCAAAATAGCAAATCATGCAAGCAGGTAAAACAACAAGCCAAGATCTAGTAGCTGAGAAGTCAGAGACAAAAGAGGTAGACTTGTGCAATTTGCTTGGATCAATTCGGCCGAATCAAATTCTTTTTAATGCACACCTGTGTGAATCAATTAATCTAGGATTTATCTGTGGGATCTTATTAATTAAAAAACTCTACAGGTTAATATTGGACAGATTGATTTGTTTTGATATGGATTAAAAGGAATTTGCTTCAGACGGACTGCTCTTAATTAAATTTTGCACAAGTCTTATGAGAGGCCAAGACAAGGATTGGAGAAGACAGGAAAAATTAAGTGCCAAAGTTGCCAAAACAAAAAGGGAAGGTAATATCACTATTGTGTTTAAAAAAAAAAAAAAAAACAACAGAAAAAGACACCTGAATGATCGAGAGGCGCAAGTATAAATAGTCTATAAGTTCTTCTATTAACCTGCATCATCCTTGCACAACCAGTTTGTGCATGTCTGTTATAGTAGATGCCATTTAGTGGTCATATGGATTAGTTATTTCAAACTGCTGCTACTTACTGCCTTGGGAGGAGAGCGTTCTGTGTCAAATATCATGCAAGGTTGACATACAGCGCACCTTGGACCTAAGCTACAGGTGATGTTTCACTTGAATTGAGATCTTGTGACCATGTAGATTATGCTACTTAAGACACACTTAACTCAGGGTGATGATCATGGAACCGGCTTAGGTTGGTTTAAGCTATGCTCAATTAAAAAAAATTGTATTTAACTTTGTTGTGACTGCATAAAATGTTATTAAAATATTTAAATCAGTGGGGTTAATTATACATCCCTATCACGGAGCAATGATGTAGCACGCAAGCACGCACGCTACGCTCGCGGGTTTAGGAGCAGAAGAGAGGAAGGAGAATGCCGCGGACGCTAACCGGAATATACTGAGCAGAAAAAATTGGTTTATCCTGCCTGACACCGCTGAGCCACCTGGGGAGTCTAAGTAGGAAATAATAATATGAATGGGAACCCTCCACGAAGAGTATATGACGGTACTTCTACTCCAACTGGAGTAACACATGTATGCAGAGCCGACAGAATATGGAGGAGGTCTGTGAGCCATTGTACTGCTATTATTGATGAAAGAGCCTAAATTGAAGGAGGACTTTGACCCTGTTTAATGGAAAAGTGTCGTATGTATTAATTTCTTTGACCTGGCTGTGGAATATTTAGTGGTTTAAGCACCAGATTAGGCGTGCAATAATTTTATCCACTAAGCAACTCTGAGGCTATGTAGAAACACACACATTCCCCTCTATTGTGCTAATAAAACAGTGTTAAATATAGTGTATTTTGTGGATTGCCTTATAGAGTTTGCACATTGTATTAGAAACTGCACATTGTTTCACGGGTGCTAGGTGCAGGTAAGAGAGCAACAAACCAGCACCTATATAAGGTAATGGAGATACAGGACTTAAAAGGAGATACGGGACTAAAGAATGATGGCAAGGAGTGGGAGAAAAAATAAATAAAATCTTGAAGAAAACAATACCCCTAAAACCAGAATTGATGCTTTTACATATCAACATTCCTAACATAAAAAAAAAAAAGCCTTGATCTTGTTACTCCATGTACTGACAGCTTTTAAGCTAAGTATAGCCAGAAATTGGAAAAGCCCGTTTATACCTGATTGGTGTCTGATTAGACATCAAATAAAGATGGAAAAGTTTATTCCGACAAGCTATAATAAAAAAAAGATATAACTTTTTTGGGACGAAACAATAAGCTTAATAAATTCTGTTTAATCTTAAAAATACATAAATCTAGGGGAAGTCTATAAGAACGCACTTTGCCTTCCCCCTCACCTTTCAGTTCCCTAGGATCAAGAAAAAAAAACGGTCTTTTTTTTTTTTATGTTTTTTCTTCTGTCCGTAAGATTTAGATAGACAAAATATTACACATGCTAGTTAGACTTTTTTGATACCTCTAATCTCCTGAATATATATTTTGTAATTGCCTATGCATATGTATCAAGAAGAAGGGGAGTAAGGAAGGAGAGAAAAGAAAGAGATATAGAGAGACAAGAACAACAGTTCCCTATATATAATGTTATTAAATTAATATAATTGAATTAGATATTGGCAGTAAAAGTGTCTCCGCTTTCTAATAGCATGTGTCCAAATTAATTGTCTTTTTGTATTCGTTTTTAAATCTGTGAAAAAAATGTAAAATAAATATTATATTGAAAAAAAAAAAATACAAATCTATCAGGACTTTGTTGGTGACTGACAAATCCTTGAATAGTGCATCGCTACTCTCCACTAAAGAGGTTACTGGCCAAAACAGGTGTGAAGACATAACCGTAAGTGATACAGTTTTGTTGTCACTTATGTTTTGAAGGCACACCTCAAGTGGCAGATGATTTTTTTTATTTAAATATTTTCTTAAATACAGCAATAACATCAGTAATAGACAATTTTACAATTTTATAAAGGAGCAATATTATATCTTCAGCTTCTTACACATTTTGCTTAATGCTTTGTAACATTGTTTTCCTTTTTCCAACACTTTTTCTTAGATATTTGGCATTTGACTTCCATAAAGAATGCAGCAAAATGCGTTGGGATCGTTTACAAATTTTGGTGAAACAAGTTGCAGAAACTCAAGATGACTTTGGGTAAGTTTCAGCAAAAAATTTATATTGTTTTAGCAAAAATTGAGTCTATACCTAAATGTATTTTTTTATTCAAAAAAGGATGTCTATTTACATAATCAGAATTCCTGCTTTCCGAATACGTCGCTATGTTCAATTAAAAACACGTTTGTTGATGCATAGGGCACATAACAAAAAAGATATACTGTTACAATCACAACTCATTTTTGTATTTACCACAAGTAAATGCACAATAAATGTGAGCAGTACCCATGCATGTCCATTCCAAAAATGTGCATACTTTAATATATTGACCAGAGAATGCCTCCGTATTTTGACTGATACTGATAAATGTTTGATTCCTGCTTTCCTGGACTACTGATGGCAGCTATTTTGTCTAAAATTGCGTGAATGTCTCTCCAGTCTTTAATTTCAAGTAACAGGTTATGCTTAAATTACCCTACGTACAGTGCCAGCCGTAAGAAAAAGTCACTAAGCGCTACTGGTGTAAATTAAACTGTAAAATAATACCAAAAAGTCTGCTTACACAATAGTAGACCCACTCACTATTTATTTTGGTTAAAAGCCATAAAATAAAAATAGAATGGTAAGCTGCGCTATATATACCACTAAAATTAATTTCAAATAAACCAGGGGAGGAGTGGGGGAGACGGGAGAGACCATCTGGGAGGTGGGGAGATCATGAAGGAACAGGAGGGGAATGAAGTTTACTAAGGGGCACACAGATACACAGAGGGGCTCAGGAGGGAGACGCACAGAGGGACCTCTTTTCTGGTAGAGGGCCCTTTGATCAGGGAGAGAGTGTGAGGGAGGACCCGGAGGCAGGAAGGAGGGACCTGTAAGGCAGAGCGCTCCTCCCGAGAGCAGGCTGTGTGGAGTGTTGCCGCGCACCACCATAGCAACCTCTCACACACAGCACCCCCACTCACACACACAGCACCTCCCCCCCCACATACAGCACATCTCACACACACACACATAGCACCCCCTCACACACAGACAGCACCTGTACACGCAAACACATACACTGCACCCATCAATGCAGACTGTGTGTGTATTCAGCAGTCAGTGTGTTGCCGCGCACCACCATAGCAACGCTCCACAAAGCATTCTGCATGCGGGAGGACAGGAGACCGCCACCATAGCTCGCTGTGCCCCCTCCCCCCCCCTCCTTCACCAAAAGGTAAGAAGAAGGGAGGGGGGGTGAAGATTTTATTCATGTATAGCATTATTAAAAAGAAAGAACATTGCTACCTGCGCCCCTCAAACTCTGCAACACTGCACACCTCTCACACACAGCACCCCCACTCACACACACAGCACCCCCCCACATACAGCACATCACACACACACACACATAGCACCCCCTCACACACAGAGAGCACCCGTACACGCAAACACATACACTGCACACATCAATGCAGACTGTGTGTGTATTCAGCAGTCAGTGTGTTTGTTTGTGTGTGTGTTCAGTGTGTATGTATATAGCGGACTGTGAGTATGTATTCAACAGTCTGTCTGTGTGTACTCAGCAGTATGTGTGTGTGTGTGTACTCAGCAGTATGTGTGTGTATGTATTCAGCAGTATGTGTGTGCATACATTCAGCAGTCTGTGTGTGCATACATTCAGCAGGCTGTGTGTACTTAGCAGTCTGTCTGTATGTGTATTTACCAGTCTCTGTGTGTGTGCGTGTGTGTTCAGCAGTCGGTGTTTATGTATTGTATGTATGTATTGCATTTGTTGGAGGCACTAATAAATATAAGCTTAATTTAATCTATAATTTAAATTTGTATTCATGAGTTGTGTGTAGGCATGGCCCCAGTGCACTGCTTTGCCCAAAGCACTGATAGAATTTACTTAAAAACAAATACAAACAAATGTAAAAATAGTAATACAGGTAGAGACACTTAGCTCAGATTTGAAGTTCTGTTGCAACATGGAAAAGACTTATTTGGCTTCATTAGTTTTGCACAAGCGCTTAAATAAACTCTATAGTGTCAGCAATACAAGCATGTATTTCTGACACAATCATTCAAATAACGCTAGTTAGGTGGCTCCCCATGTCAGAAGAGCAAAGGTTATTTTTACTCACCTTATTTCATCTCCATGCAGAGCATGGACACACTGAACGTCATTGCTGCACATTGTGCACTGACCCAGGAAGCATCTGTGGTGGCCTTCTGAGTAACTGGAGCTAGAGGTGTTACTAAGCAGTAATGTAATCACTGCCTTTTCTCTGCAAAAAGCCTGCAGGGACATGCTGTACACATAAGAACAACTCAATTACGCTTTAGAAGTTTTGGTGACTGTAATGTCCCTTTAATTCACAGATATGGAACCATGCGTTCATCACTCTAATCCAAAAGGCTGACTCTTCTTGCTTTCTCCAGCATGGAGTATTTAATTGTCCCTTTTGTTCTTCTGTAGGCAGATGGTATGTTTTAAACTGTATGTTGATATATATGCATCTTTGTTAGAGAAGGAGTATCAGCTTTCCTTCTCTGATAACTATTGGATTCTTATATGAATTATATGCATGAAGTAATCTGCAAAGTTCACTCTTGCTACATCCAACCTCTTTATTAATAAAAGATATGCGTTGGCTTAGGAATTAGATACCTGTTCAAGCTTTTATAATCCGAACTGGTTGTATCAAAACATATGAAACATTTATCCTCAGTGTCTACTAATAATATATTTTGGAAAACAAATAATAAAAAATAAAATGCAGAGTAACACATATAAAGTATTCCAGAAAAAGAATCCAAATCTTGGCTCATTGACATCAGTGCTGTTTCTTATTTGTACCTGAGTTCTTGAATCCAGTTTTTTTCCTGAGGACTTGCTTTATAAGCTAAACCATACAAACAGCCCAGTCAGACTTTCTCCATTATAGATTCATATTGTGTTCATACAGTGCAGACCTTGCCCTTGCCAAACAGTCCTACTTTTCCTCTCTCATTAGTTCATGCTCCCGTAACCCCAGGCGTCTTTGACACCTTTAATTCTCTTCTTCGCCCTGCTGTGGCTACCCCCCAAACTAACCTTACTGCTGATAACTTTGCATGTTACTTCACTGACAAGGTTGAACAGCTAAGGGAAGAATTCTTCCCTCCTTGCCATTCTGTTTCTCAAGCACACATAGATCATGCCTTTCCTACCCTTCAGACATTCTCCCCAGCTACTGACCAAGAGGTGACTGCTCTTCTTTGCTCCTCTCGCCCCTCACTTGCCCACTCGGTCCTGTCCCATCTCACCTTATCAGATCTCTCTCCACTTGTCTCGTGCCTTCTTTAACACACATCTTTAACTGCGCTCTCTCTTCTGGCATCGTCCCTGCTGATCTTAAACATGCCACTGTAGTACCTATACTAAAAAAACATCCCTCGACCCATCCACCCCCTCTAACTACCGTCCCATATCCCTGCTCCCCTTTTCTGGAAAGACTTGTCTTTACCCGTGTGTCTCATTTCCTCAATTCCAACTCTCTCCTTGACCCCCTTCAATCTGGCTTCCGCCCTCTCCACTCTACAGAGACTGCGCTTATCAAAGTTACTAACAACCTAATCGCAGCTAAATCCAAAGGCCACTACTCCATACTAATTCTTCTTGACCTCTCAGCGGCCTTTGACACCGTTCATCATGCTCTCCTTCTTCAAACTCTTCAATCGATTGGTCTCTGTGACTCTGTCCTCTCGTGGTTTTCCTCTTATCTCTCCCAACGCTCATTCAGTGTCTCTTTTTCTAATGATACCTCCTCCCCTCGTCCTGTCTCGGTTGGAGTCCCCAATGCTCTGTCCTTGGTCCCCTTCTATTTTCTCTTTATACTGCCTCTCTTGGCAAACTTATTACCTCTTTTGGATTCCACTAGCACCTGTACGCTGATGACACCCAGCTATATCTCTCCTCCCCAGACCTCTCCCATGCCGTCCTGCAACGTGTCACTGCTTGCCTTTCTTCCATCTCTGACTGGATGTCCTCCCGCTTTCTGAAACTCAATCTCTCTAAAACTGAGCTCCTTGTCTTTCCTCCTCCTAATACTGATCCTCCTCTTTCGCTCTCCCTTCAAGTTTGTGCTACCCACATCAGTCCATCCTTGCAAGCGTGCTGTCTTGGCGTCATACTTGACTACGGTCTCACCTTTGAGCCTCACATCCAGCATGTTGCCAAATCCTGTAGATTCCATCTGAAAAACATAGCCCGCATCTGCCCCTTTCTTGCACCAGATACTACCAAGGAGCTTGTCCATGCTCTAGTAATTTCCTGCATGGATTATTGTAACCCTCTCCTGATTGGTTTTCCCAAAAGCCATACTGCACCCCTACAGTGCTGCTAGACTGATTTTCCTCTTTAGTCGTTTCTCTCACACCTCACCCCTCTGCCAGTCCTTACATTGGCTTCCTGTATGCTATAGGAGTCAATTCAAGGTACTAACTCACACCTATAAAGCACTGAACAACTCTAGCCCCTCTTATATCTCCTCACAGATCCATAGTTATGTCCCTTCTCGGTCTCTCCGCTCTGCCCGTGACCACCTCCTGTCCGTTGTCCGCACCCGTACGGCCAACTCACACTTGCAGGACTTCTCGCGGGCGGCTCCCTTCCTATGGAATAGCCTGCCTACCGCCATCAGACTCTCCCCTAGTCTTGCATATTTTAAGAAGTGCCTTAAAACCCATCTCTTTAGGAAAGCTTATGGCCTCCAAGACTAACCCCTACCTCACATACCTGTCTCTTGCCCTCTCCTAAAGGGCAGCCCACCTTATTTGTCTGCAAATTCCTGTCCTAATGTGTTTTACCTCCTATAGAATGTAAGCTCGATTGAGCAGGGTCCTCTTCAACCTATTGTTCCCGTAAGTTTATTTGTAATTGTCCTATTTATAGTTAAATCCCCTCTCATAATATTGTAAAGCGCTACAGAATCTGTTGGCGCTACATAAATGGCAATAATAATAATAATAATAATAATAAAAATTCCTATTACCCTGGATGTGACTTACTCTTTCATGAAAAGAGTTGGTTAACAAAATATTGTATTGAGATTAAAATAGATTTCCATTCCCTGTGGGTACTAAGAGGTACATAGGACTTGAAGAGAGAGCAAGTTTTCAAGATATATGTTAGTCAGGAGTAATAGGAAATATGTATTGTCTTTTTGTTATGTCTGTTGTTGATTTTTAGGACGTCAAGGCTGTGGTGCTTATTAGGGCTGATATGGATTAATGCTTAGGGTATTTCGATGAATGCCCAGGGTCGTAATTCTCCCGGTAAAAGGGGTTTCCTGTACAATACCCTATTGAGAGAGAAAGCACAGGTGAGTTTTGTACAGGAGACCCTTAGGGTTCAGGAACATAGGCAACTATGGAAATTTAATAAATTCCCCATAGTTAATTCCGCCTCAAATGAAAAAAGAAAAGAAAGCCAGAGTAGCGATCATTTTTTCTAAAGAAGTTCATTTTCAGTGCCATTTAAAAAGGTAGATCAAGAAGGAAGATTTATTATTTTAATAGGACATATCAATGGAGTAGATTATAAGCTAGTTAATGTCGATCTGCCAAATATGGCCACCAAAATATTTTTGGCAAAAGTTATAAAAGTGATAGAACCAATTCGTAAAGGAATTTTGTTGTTTGCGGGTGATTTTAATTGTGTGGCAGACCCTGTCTTGGACAAGTTTGGGCAGAACATAGATAAGAACGTAATAAAACAAGCAGCAACGCTGATTAGACTAATTATGAAATATGACATATGATTGTTGGTGACTTTTCCATCCGGGGAGAAAAAATGTACTCATAGATCTATCCCTCATGGATCTGCGGCCAGAATTGACATGGTATTGGGGAATAATGAATTAGTGAATTCTTTAAAAAAATATTATTAGAGATAACACCTGGTCCGATCATGATTTTATAGACGTTCAACCCCCAGCATAGAGGCTGAACGATACTTTACTAGATTCAAAAGATATTACAGATTATATTGAGAAAATGTCAGATCTATTCTTCAAAGAAAATGCTTCAGAGGGAATTTCCTGTGAATTCCTTTGGAATGCGTACAGAGTAGTAACTAGAGGATATTGGATGAAACTGGCCAGTCAATAAAGACCTAGGAGAGGTAGTAGTTTATCTGATTTATACATCAAATATTTTAATGTCAACTGAAAATAAAAACTATTTTAAAATAGAAAATATGGGTAAGTTAAAAGAATACAGAGAATTGATTAATCAAAAGATAACGGCTATAATAGAATATAATTTACGTAAATTACTAATTAAATTCTCTCGATATAACAAGATAGATCGAATGCTGTCGAACAAACTGAAGAAAAAAAATGGATAAAAAGATGTATAAAATAGTTGAAAGAAATAAGATTTTTTTCTGAACTAGAAGATATAGGAAATCAATTCAAATTGTATTATGAAAAATTATATAATTCGGCAGCTGAGATTCCAGAAGATGCAATTCTAAACTTTTTAAATAACTCTTTAATACCAAAGATCTTAAAAGATCAATTGAAGTCTCTGAATAAAGAAATTAGTCAAGAAGAGGTTATTAATGGGATTCGCAGATTAGATAATACTAAAACACTGGGCACAGGTTTTTCTAATGCATTCTATAAATATTTTGGAAAATGAATTACCCCGCACTTAAAGGACCACTATAGGCACCCAGACCACTTCAGCTTAATGAAGTGGTCTGGGTGCCTGGTCGAGCTAGGGTTAACCCTTTTTTCTATAAACATAGCAGTTTCAGAGAACCTATGGGTTAATCCAGCCTCTAGTGGCTGTCTCATTGACAGCCGCTACAGGCACTTGCGTGCTTCTCACTGTGAAAATCACAGTGAGAAGACGCCAGCGTCCATAGGAAAGCATTGTAAATGCTTTCCTATGAGACTGGCAGAATGCGCTCGGCTCTTGCCGCGCATGCGCATTCAGCCAGAGAGGAGGAGGAGAGCTCCCCGTCCGGCGCTGGAGAAAGAGGTAAGTTTAACCCCTTCCTCTCCATCCAGCCCGGCGGGAGGGGGACCCTGAGGGTGTGGGCACCCTCAGGGCACTATAGTGCCAAGAAAACGAGTATGTTTTCCTGGCACTATAGTGGTCCTTTAACAACAATGTTTAATGAAATAGCTTGTAAAGGTAAAGCACCAAAGGATCTATTGAGGGCCAATATTCTGCCGATTTTAAAACAGGATAAGTCTCCTATTGAACTGGCCAACTACCTACCGTCTGATCTCTCTGATCAAGGTAGACGTAAAACTATATGCATCCATTTTGGCAGAGAGGATCAAACAAGTGCTTTAATCAGTTATTCATGAGGATCAAATTGGTTTCTTATTGGGTAGACAATCAAATAATAATATATGGAGAGTGATTGATTCACTGGACTGGGCGCAGTCCAGGAGAGTTCCCCTTCTAACCCTGTCGGTGGATGCAGAAAAGGCCTTCGACAGGATCAGATGGGGATAAATGAGAAAGGTGCTGACTCAGTTTGGATTTACTGGTTGGATAGCGGGAGCAATTTAAGATTTATATTCATCAACTACAGTGAGAATAATTGGTTATGATAGTTGTTCTGGTTGGATGAACATAACAAACGGAACCAGACAGAGCTATCTCCACTATTGTACATATTGGAGATTAATGCAAGGAACAACACTAATATAACTGGAATTGTATTAGATGACAGAGATTTTGGAATGTGTCGGTATGCAGACGACATTCTAATTTTTCTAACCAACCCTAAAGAATTTCAAGAATATAGTCGTTTAGCTAATTATAAGTTAAATGTAAATAAAACCATCACCCTTGTTCAAAATATAGACAGCGATATCCTCCACTTGCTTAAAAGTCAATTTGAATTCAGATGGACTGAAAAAGAGTTCCAATATTTAGGTATTGTTATTACCTTTGATCCTAGAGATATAATGAGTTAATTTTCTGAGACTCATTAAGGATACAATGGGGTTCTCGGGGGGCAGAGCCAAGCAACGAAAACGAGCAGTCGCATGCCTCATGAGCTCCGACCAAAAGAGCCAGAAAAGGCGAGATTTCACTGCAAAATAGCCCGAAAACCAAGGGGAAATTACAGAAAACCACCGTGGGTCGCAAGACCAAAAAGCAGAGAGCAGACAAACCATCGAAAGGCAGGAATATTGAAGAATTTCTGCGCCGGGCACAGGGAGCCTACGGGCCTAAGATGGCCACCGACATAGAGGATTACTCTGACTCGTCCGAAGAGATCCTGCAAAGCAGAGGGGCGACGGACCTCATACCCCAGCTGCAATCATACTCGGTCCGACCGAACCCGGGCCCGGCGCTGGTAACAGCAGCCATACTGAAGGAGATGTTGCATGACCTCCAGAAAACACTGCAGGCAGATGTGGCTGCACTCCGGGCCGACCTCACAGGCATGGTTGGGTGCCTGACAACGCTGGAGATAAAGTCAGACAGTCACACACAGAAAATAGAGGACCTGGAATCTGAGGTACAAGCGATGAAATTACAACACGCCACCCTGGCGCAAGGCTTTGCACAGACAGAAGACGCCAGATGCCGCACTAACCTGAAGGTGCGCGGGCTGGTGGAAGAGATCCCGAACGCGGAGCTACCACACCTTATGAGAAGGCTGGTGGGGACTCTCCTGCCACCTAAACAGGCGAAGAACATCACCTTTGAAGGCGTATTCCGGGTGCCGAAGCCACGAGGGGCACCGGCGTCGACCACCAGAGACGTGGTGGCACGCTTCTCCAACCTTAGAGATAAAATAACCGTACAGGCCGCATTGAGAGGGGCCATGCCACTCCTCTTTGAAAACATGCAGCTCACCTTCTATGCCGACCTCACCGGAGACACCATGCAGTGGAGGAGATCCCTATAGCCCCTCACGGCACAGCTCAGAGCCAAAGAGATTGAGGTCACCTCGGATGTTACAAATCCAACATGGAGGCATCACTCACATGATCCAGGGCATACACCAAGCAGCTGACGTGATGGAGACCCTGGGCCTCTCAGGGGACATTTTGCCACGACCTACACCGGGGGAGACCGCGCCGCAGCGTGCGAGGGACCCGGTGCAGCCGGTCCCGCCGAAATATTTGAATACTAGCCTCAACACAAAGGCACTAGCCACCACCTGATGCGAAGCGCACACACTTTGAACAATGGGAAGCCTACTGCCACCAGAATGGCCCCCCTGGCACGGCTGCTGCTGTATAAAGAACTGACGCCCATTACACGTTGTATTATTCACTCAACTGTTTTCCGTTTCTCCCTTACTTTCCTTTTATTCTGGTTACACTAGAGCTTAGGCTCTCACTGACCGCAGAGGCCGACAATACTTACTTGACACCCTCGCAGACTGGTCGGAACTTACATATCGCGTACTCTCACACAGCCAGCAGAGAGAGTCCACGGCCATAGCGGCTCCCAACCCCCCGCCTCTGCATTATATGCAGCGGCGTAACACATAAGGCCATTAGCCCGACAACCTCTAAATCCTCACAGTAACTAAGTACGGACCTTGGGTTATGGCCTACCCGCTAGCCCACACATCAGCCCACACCACATGACAACCACAGAATAGAACGGCACCAACGAGATAGTCTCAAGAGACACATCAGACCTTAACTGGCTCCACGGCCTTCGCTCTGGAGCATCCCTCCACTTACTATGGGTACACCCTCCCACAGGCTGAGTACACTCCCAGCGAGAATTGCTCCCTCACCGACATATACCGCACGAGCCGCGGACCACACTTAGATCTGAGCACATATACCAGACGTTAGCGATTTCTCTTATACACAAAACCCCCAACTCACCAGTTTGCCGGTTATACTATGACTAGTTGGAAGGACTAATGCCAGAATATGCTTGTTTCTTTTACAATGTTTATGCCGTAATAATATGCCCTTCTCGTACTCACGAGTAAGGGGAATAAATAAAGAATAAAAAAAAAAAAAAAAAAGAATGGCGTTCTCATGAGATCTCTTGGTGGGGACGAGTGAACACAATCAAGGCTTATATCTTGCCAAAATGGGCATATATATTCTTTATGATTCCGTTGTCAATTTCTAATACAGGGGTAGGCAACCTACGGCACTAGTGCCATGCACGGCACTCGAGGTGTCTTTGCACGGCACTCAAGGCTGCTAGAGCCAAACAGGCTCTGACCTATCAGGAGTCCCAGTAAAATTTCAGATATCTGCTAATCCGAAAAGGTAGTGAAGGACAATCCTCAATTTATGCATTGCAGCACGTAGAGGAAGTAATCTCAGATCACTTCCTCCCAGCACTTCTGAATAGGAATCCACACTGTAGTAGAGCAGCTCGCAGTTGCTGTTGCAGCTCCTATCCTTGACATTCCCGTGGCCGGCCTAGTCCCCACTGGAAGCTACCCACACTGCTAGATATACACAGAAATGCAGAATAACCCTCCCCTCATACAAATAATACGGACAGCCCACACACAAACATGCACACAATCCGCACAAACAAAACACCACTAACAATCCATATACATGCACACAACCCCACATGCAATACCCCAAACAGCCCCCACACACTACCAAACACACACTATGACATATCCATCCACACACATACACAATTCCACAAGCAGCCCCCATACACAGCCCACATTCATATGTATCATACACAATACCATAAACTACGCATGAACATATACAATATAATAGCTCATATACGCAGGGCCGTCTTTAACGCGGGGCAAACTGGCCAGCTGCACCGTGAGCCCTGCTGGCCTCAACTATTTCTTACCCTCTGGCCGGTAATCCGCACACTAAGGAGGCCCACCGCGTTGCCCATGCGCAAAGGACCACCCGGTGGGCTTCTGTCAGCAGGGGCCCCGTCGCATGCTGAGGCGCTTTAACAGCGCGAGCGGGCCCCTTGCTTTTCGGCAGCAGCCTGGGAGGAAGTGACAACCGCGCATCATTTCCTCCCACAAAGAGAGGAGCGCGCGGGAAAGAAGAGTAGGCTGATTGGAGGGGGGCTGGCCGAGAGCTCTAGACTCCAACTCCCAACACCTTCAGCCACCAGCAGGAAAGGTAGGATACTGGAGGGTGGGTTTTAAAGTGTATGTCTGTGTCAGTATGTCTGTCAGTGTGTGTGTGTGTTAGTATGGTGTGTGTGTGTCATCTGTGTGTGTCAGTATGTCTTTGTGTGTCAGTATATCTGTGTGTGTGTCAGCATGTCTGTGTGTCAGTATGTGTCAGTATGTCTTTGTGTGCCAGTATGTTTGTGTGTGTCAGTATGTTTGTATGTCAGCATGTCTGTGTGTGTGTGTGTGTGTGTGTGTATCTGTGTGTGTGTGTGCGCATTTCAGTGTGTATAGATCTGTGTGTGTGTGTGTGTGTGTGTATATGTGCATACATCTCAGCATTCACACACTAACACTACACACAAATACACCCCTGCATTCAAATTTCAACACTACGTACAAACACATGTCTGTGTTACACACCAAAATTATATGAAAATACAACCCTGCATTCAAAAACCAACACACAAATACATGCTTGCAATCACACCAACACCACATACAAACATATTCCATACAAAAACCTGTTTACATTCAAACACACAAAAACTGCTTAGTGCTAAATACAGACCTGCAAACATGGGTAAATGGTAGAGCCCCAGCTGTCAATGCATTTCTGGAGTTGCACGACAGATGGGGATCTACCTTTTAATCACCCGTGCAACAGGGAGACCCCCAAAAATTCTTGCACCTCTCTACTTTAGGTCCGCCACTGTGTTGAGATGGAGGACGTGATTGCATGCCTGAGGAGGGGGGACAGGGTCCAGGGGGCCCCAAGCAAATGCTTTGCCCAGGGTCCAGTCACTATTAAAGACGGCCCTGCTTATACGCACAAATACAACGATACAAAGCAATTACAGTAAAAATAACACAAGCAGAATACGGCAGCATACACCCCTCGATTAAAAAAAAAATAGGACCGGCACGCTACGGGACATCACAATCCTGTATCGGCACAGTGCTGCTAAAAGGTTGCCTACCCCTGTTCTAATAATTGGTTAGACATAATTCAATCAACTTTTACAAGTTT
Source organism: Pelobates fuscus (assembly GCF_036172605.1). Taxonomy (NCBI): domain Eukaryota; kingdom Metazoa; phylum Chordata; class Amphibia; order Anura; family Pelobatidae; genus Pelobates; species Pelobates fuscus. The sequence goes on from NC_086320.1 coordinate 240,769,278, forward strand.
CATCTGGAGAGGTAAAAAACCTTGTATGATAACTAAGGCTTTGGCTCAAAGAGGATATCAAACAGGAATAGGCTATCCTTTAATAAAATAGACATATCAAGCGAATATGATTATACACATATACAAATTACAGCTAAAAGAATCAATATCCCAACCATGGTTTGTGATAGTCTAAAAAAAGCAGAAATAGATCATTTATCATCTTTTTTATGATCTGACACCGGCAAGTTAAAATTTTCAGTATCAAATAATAACTCCTTCATTATTCAACAAACTATGAGTGAATGGTATAAGATAAAAAAAAAAAACCTTTATATTTCTAATAAAATTTATGAAGGAGGGGGGGGCGGGGCCCAGCAGCCAAGATGGCCAGACGTGCTCTCTGAAACACCAGCAGGCACAAAAACACTGATCCTGACCAAACAAACGTAGCCAGCAGCACAAAGTGCTCGGAAAATTACACAGAACCTCACAGGGAACAGAATGATACCTGTCTTGCGCCGAAACCCAACTCGAGAGCCGGAACTGGACATGCGGCCTAAACCGGAGCGGAGCCTGGGGGAGGCGGCTGATCACCCAGCACGGGACCCGCACACAAGCGAGAATCAAATAAAGCCCTGCTACCCCCCCCTCCCCCCCCGGACCAGCTGGGGATATCCCGGTCCTCGCTGGGGACAAATACCCCCGAACAAGCGACAGAGCCTGCAGTTAATCAAAAATGCCAGGGCCCAAACAAAATGGCGGCACAGACGCAGCCTGCGAATGAGAGGACCCACGTCAAACCACCCAAGCACACTATGGAGTTTTTCGACCGGCTTGGCGCAAGCCTCTGGACGGAGCTCCATGCCAACAGCCAGACCTTTAAACTAGCGCTGAAAAAGGCGGCAGCATGGATTCGCCCTGCAACCCGGCGCCACTTATGTAGGCACCCGCCCAGAGCGGCCTCCCGACGAAGGTGATGCCGAGGACCTGGATGGCAGCAAACACAGACACACCCACTGGGCGCCAGCACCCGCTCTTATACACACAAATAGGGGACCGCCCAACATGCCCAATCCGCTTACCACTCAGCGGCACCTGAAAGCTCTGTCCATCAGGCAGAACTCACCACCACCCAGGTTCACGCTCGTGAAGGTGAGACCAACCGGAACAACGAACACTCCACATGGGCTTTAGGGAGAGCCCCGGGCCATCCACACAAACGGCTCAGGCAAATCATTAAAAGCAAGCAACACAGAGTCCAAAGCTGAAACTCCGGCGCAAGCGGCAGCACCTCGGCCCTAACCCGCTGGGAGAAAAGACCCTGCTGCAACGCAGAAGATACTCAGTGAGGCAACCGAAACGCTATCTCCTAGACATCGGCATGGCCCAGCGTGCGAAGCCCAGACCCTCCAGACGATCCAGCATGCACCAGCAAACACCAGCCATACTACATCTGTCGCCTGGCGAGCCACTGGCAGCCCCGCATGAACTGTATTCACATGGAAGCTTACAACCCAGCCGGGGAATAGGCTGACAGACTGCTTGACTGTACGGGTATGCCAGGCTTACTGCCAGGACAGATCACTCCTCCATTGCCAGTGCTGAATGGGTTAATTACCCAGCTCTCTTTGCCACCAGTTGACGTTTAAATGTTTTTGCTAGCTCAAGCCTGCTATGTCTTTTTCCACCATTTACTCTCACATTCTTCTCATGCTAACTTAGCGCTACATAAAGGCTCCCATGCCAGACATCGCTATAATTAGAATGTATCCCGTAAATGCTGATCAGCGCAGGTTCACACTTATGATGAGCCTTAAAACTATACCTAACCTGTGATATTGTAGATCAGACCTGTCGATAGTATATACAAGGCAGATTTCCCATTTATGCACAATTAAGACCAACTGTGTTATTGCATTTAGCGTGGTGTAACATGTTTAAGCTATCTCACCTTAAAGACCTAAAACGACAGTAACAGATATTGATGACCCTTGTTATATTAACTCCTTAAAAATGTGCATGTAAGACAGGAAAGCTCACATGATAATTACTATGTCTATCCACTGTCTACTTCTTTTCTCAACAAAATTTAAAAATTGTGCCGTATATTCGTATGCCATGTTTTGATTGTTATGCCTGATACCTCTTACGACTGTTATCGTGGCTGAGTAAGCCTATTGTTATAACATGCAAAACAGAAAATAAAGAATTAAAAAAATAAAAAATGATGAAGGAGCCAATATTGGTACTATTGAATTAATTATTCTTGATATCAACTTGAGGAAATGGCAAAGTCAGAATGTTTTAACAATCGATCTATACGAGTGCTCTCTGTTATTCTCTTTTGATGAATTAAAAACAAAGTGTGATTTACCAAATAATTAATTGTTTAACTATATTCGAATATAAAAGAACATGTTATGCAGGCAAATAGTGAAATAGGCAATTTATTAAGTAAAATATTTAAAGGATATGGAAATAAGACAATTTATTCAAAAGCAAAAGTTAGTTAAAAATGAAATAATACCTGAGATCCCCTCGTCCATTAGAAAATGTGAACAGAACTGTCAGATATCTATACAGTTTAAGAATTGGGGAACAGCCTTTATGAAACTGAAAAAATCAATACATTGTCTAAATTTAAAACACAAGTTAATTTTATATAGATGGTATCTAGTTCCTACTAGATTAATCAGGATCTCTCAGACTAATCCCGCTACTTGTTGGAGATGTATACGATCAGAGGGTAATATGGAACATGTTTGGTGGAGTTGCCCTAGGATTATAAAATTATGGAACTATGCTTTCAATACAGTTATAGATTTAACTGGTATAACATTAGATAAGAAACCGGAAGTAGCACTGTTACATTTAAATTTGCAGCAACAGTCTAAACCCCATATTACTTTAATAATACATTTGTTTTATGGCTACTAAATTCTTTATTGCCAGACACTGGAAACAAATAGAAGTCCCATCTAAAGATCGTTTTATAAAATGAACTTCTTTATCAGCTCGGTATGGACAAAAGGGATCAATATATTAAACCCAAGAACAAACTGTAAACAGACAGCAAAATATGAATATTATATACATTTGGTTGAAGGACCACTATAGTGCCAGGAAAACAAACTTGTTTTCCTGGCACTATAGTGTTAATAGGTCCCCCCCACCCTCATGGCCCCCCTCCCGCTGGGGTGAAGTGGGAGGAAGGGGTTAAACACTTACCTTTCTCCAGCACCGGGCTCCCTCGGCGCTGGGGACTCCTCCCTCTTCCGACGTCATTCGCTGAATGCGCCACGCGCGCATTCAGTCAGTCCATAGGAAAGCATTTCTCAATGCTTTCCTATGGATGCTGGCGTCTTCTCACTGTGAAGATCACAGCGAGAAGCGCGGAAGTGCCTCTAGCGGCTGTCAATGAGACAGCCACTAGAGGCTGGCTTAACCCATATGTAAACATAGCAGTTTCTCTGAAACTGCTATGTTTACAGCAGGCAGGGTTAACCCTAGATGGACCTGGCACCCAGACCACTTCATTAAGCTGAAGTGGTCTGGGTGCCTATAGTGGTCCTTTAAGACCACTTAACAGACTACCTACGGGATTACGTTTAGATCCATAAGCATTAAACTATTACATGATAAACAAGGAATAGTGTTGCCACAGCCTTGACATCTAATTTAACCCCTTAAAACCGGAGGGCGTACTATTACGCCCTATTCTAAGCGGCTCTAAACGCCGCGGGGCATAATAGGACGCTCTCCGTTTTTTTTTTTTACTTACCCGGTCGCCGGCGATTGCGGTTGGGGGAACTCCCAGGGAGTCCCCTGCAGCAGATCCATCCTCCTGCAGCCCCCCCGGCCATGTGAGAGTGAGGTCCTTGTGAGAACCTCACAATCACATGGCCGGGTTAGCTGGCTGCTGCATTGCCAGCAGGGGGACTGCCTGTAATGACAGGTAGTCCCCCTGCTGGCTGGAAATAAAATAAATTAAATTAAAATAAGTGTAAAAAAAAAAAATATATATATATATATATATATATATAGATATACACATATGCACACACACACATACACTGTCTAGGTGTATTTTGCAATAATATATATAATTATATATATATATATATATATATATATCTTATCAAATTACACGTAGACTGATACTGATTAAATATATATAATTATTGTTATATATATATTTATATATAATATAAAAAAATATGTAAATACGTTAAAAAATCTAATTATAATTAAAAAATATATAGATGTTATTTCGTTCTAACTGTATTGTGATATTAATATATATGTATATTTATATCAAAATACACGTAGAACGAAATAATATATATATCTATATACATAACTATATACGTATATATCACTATATATATATACCTATATATATTAAAAAAATTAAACTATATATATATATATATACACATATACATATATTAATTCTACATATATATTTATGTAATATTTTTAGATAATTAGGTATCTTAATTAATTACAATTAGCGGGACCTGCCTGACAACCCATGCCGAAAGTATAGGGAGTTTAATTTGCTAGCACTATATTTAACCCTATAACTTTCCAAGACACCATAAAACCTGTGCATGGGGGGTACTGTTTTACTTGGGAGACTTCGCTGAACACAAATATTAGTGTTTCAAAACAGTAAAATGTATTACAACGATGATATCGCCAGTAAAAGTGATTTTTTTTTTGCATTTTTCACACACAAACAGCACTTACACGGACAATATTATTGCTATGATACTTTTTACTGTTTTGAAACACAAATATTTGTGTTCAGCGAAGTCTCCCTAGTACAACAGTACCCCTCATGTACAGGTTTTATGGTGTTTTCAAAAGTTACAGTGTCAAATATAAGACTTGTGTTTCATTTTTTTCACATTTAAATTCGTCAGATTGGTTACGTTGCCTTTGAGACCCTATGGTAGCCCAAAAATGAAAATGACCCGTATGATGGCATACCATTTACAATAGTAGACAACCCAAGGTATTGCAAATGGGGTCTTTTTTAGTAGCCACTTAGTCTCAAACACTGGCCAAAATTGGCGTTTTTTGCATTTTTCACACACAAACAAATACTAACGCTAACTTTGGCCAGTGTTTGTGACCAAATGGCTACTAAAAAAAACTGGACATACCCCATTTGCAATACCTTGGGTTATCTGCTATTGCAAATGGTATGCCATTATGGGTGTAAATTTAATTCCTGGGCTACTATACAGTCTCAAAGGCAACGTAACCAATCTGGCGAATTTCAATTTCAAATGTAACGTGCTGTATTTGACCCTGTAACTTCCCAAAACACCATAAAACCTGTACATAGGGGATACTGTTTTACACGTGAGACTTTGCTGAATACAAATTTGTGTATTTTATTGCAGTAAAAGCAAACCGTATTATGACATTGACAGTTAAAATGTCACGTAGAACTAAAAAAATAATTTTATTTTCTCCCATTTTTTTCATATTAAATTATGTTTCATTGCTAAATATTTGATATTAAATGAAAGCCCTGTTTCCCCTGAATAAAATGATTTATAATAAGGGTGGGTGCATTTAATATAAAAGAGGTGAATTACTGTTGGACAGACATATAGCGCAAATGCCAGGTTTTGTTTACGTTTTGTTTTGTTCACAACGTGTACATTTGGCTCAGTCCTCAAGGGGTTAAAGGGACAACTAAAGATAACAATTTTTTGTATTTATAACATGATAAATACACCCTTTTGTGGTATGAATGCATTTGTTGTAAGATACATGTTTGTATTTAATGTACTTCTCTTATGTATGTTATCTATTGGAAAACAAATAAAAAATACCAAATTTAAAAAAAGGGTTTGTGACGTGATCTGGGTGCGGTGTGTGGTACTATAGGAGCCAGACCAAGTATTGCAAACAAAGGTTATCCCTTTACGGGCTGATCTGTCTTTTAATATTTCAGTATGACTCATCCCAAGTAAAAACAAAAAAATCAGTATTAAAGAGGGAGCTCCGAGCATTGTGCAGACTTAATTACATAATAAATATGTAAAATTACTAATAATATTTATTAGCATAATTGGTTATAATCATCCGAAAGGATGGTCTTAGATAACAAAAATCACCACTTTTAAGCACCAAAGTAGGTTGACGATGAACTAGAACTAGGGCAGAACATATTATTTGTATAATTATTATCTGATTCTTGCCACATAGTTTGATTCTGCACAGTTTAAGTGACAGGCCCATCTTTATGAAATGGAGTTTCTTAGCACGTGTTGAGGGAAGGACAAGCCTGTCAAGGACATACTGCCCTTGGAATCCTATCACTAGCATGCTGTGCATAGTGATGTCAATTCTGTGCATATTGGTAATTTGCCATTAGCTATAGATATAATCCCAGTGAAAAAATGCATAATTAAATTCATGCATGTTTTCAGTGGAGTATATCTACTAAATATTTTTTCTTTGGTGCAGTATAGTGTGCGTTTACGATAGAATAGTAAAGGGTCAATAATAATTCACAGGTGTAAATGTACTAGAATGTGCTTTTATTATTATTTTTATGCTTCCTAGTTATTTCCTGGTAGATGCTGAAGGCAGAGTGGTAATGCAACAAGATGGCATTTTCCGAAGCAATTGCATGGACTGTTTGGATCGGACAAATGTTATACAGAGCCTTCTAGCACGGCGTTCCCTCCAAATACAACTGCAGGTATTGATAAATTGCCAAATTATATTTTAGGAAGACATCAGTGTTCCAAGTATGTATGTCTGGGCATGTTTAGTTGAAAGTGAATGTTGGGCATCATAATTTGCACAGGGTCAGGAAACCCTTAAGCTGCCATGGACTTATTCTGTTAACACATCCTGCTTTCCTTAATCTCTTTATGTATGTTCACTGCCGAGAACAATTAATGTACAACAGTCATTATGAAGTTCCAGAAAAAATAGTAATGGCTTTTTTAATGCAGGTACAGCGTTTATATGAAACAAACACAGTTTCCATAGGGGTTTATCCAACAGAAGACAAAATCAACCAATCACAGATGTTCAGTGCAAAAAGTATAATTTCCCATATAACATTACGTATTAAGTTATTCTACTGCGCATGTCTAGCACGTCTTCTCAAAACTATGCAGGGTTATCTTGTGCCAATGATCAATTCTGTGCACAAATTACAATTGTTTCAGTCCACTGGAAACCCCCTCCCCCTCCCAATCAGAGACTGGATCCAGAGATACTAAGATCAATGAAGGAACTCACATACTCGTTCACACAAAAATATACAATCTACCAAACCATATGGAGCCAGAGGAATACTCTAATGTAGTCTTCTACACTATGTGTCTGTGAACTATACAGTTGCAGTGGTGGAAATCACCTGGTGTAGTCATCAAAAATGTTGACCTGTACTATAGATTGCCTTGCTTGTCCTGTTCACAAGCTTTTACCACATGCTGATGCACCTGCATTCCTCTCATCCCAGGCCTCTCTCATTATTTGACAGTTGCAGATGCCACCTTATGTACCAATACTAGGATCATATTACATTTTACCTCAGAGGAAGTGAAGGCACCAACTGATGGCCTTGGACTGTATTTTCTGTTTGGTTTAACTCCTTTGTTACTTTTGACGGAAATTTCAGTCATTTCAGTCCTACCCTTAAGAACGCTTGATGGAAAATTCCCATCATTTACCAAGATTAACACCAGATTGTGCCTATTGTGGGCTAATGCTGCTGCAGGCTGCCTCGATGCCCGAGGCAGATCAGCAGCAGTCAATCCCGTTGTCCCAGCATATATGATCGCTATGTCATTCAGTTACTTATCGGTGATGAGCTGTTTTTTCCTGTAAAGTTAAAAATTTTAGTAAATAACCCCAAACCCTATTCTAATAAATGTAACTCGTTCCCTGCCATTTCATCACTGCCTGCAGTGATAAAAGGGCACCTACTGTTTTATACTTTTATGTTCATCTGTCGATTTCCACCATGTTAATAAAAGGTGCTAATTCCTCAATATTACCTCGTTCTTTTCCTTTGACTGCCATAATGTTACTCTATGTTTGTAATATGATAAACGCACCTCAAAAATAAAGAATGTTAAAAAAAAAAAGGAAATGCAACATACCGTGTATAAGTCGAGTTTTTTAGCACATTTTTTGTGCTGAAAAACCCCAACTCGACTTATACTCGAGTCAATGTCTGTATTATGGCAACTTACATTGCCATAATACAGACAAGGGGCTGTGTAGGAGGGGCTGGCAGGGAGCACTTACCTCTCCTGCAGCTCCTGACAGCTCCCTTCTCCTCCGCGCTGGTCCGGTCAGCTCCCCTGTCAGCTCCCAGTGTAAGTCTCGCGAGAGCCGTGGGGTCATTGCGCGGCCGCGAGACTTACACTGGGACTTGCAGAGGGAGCTGACCGGACCGGCGCAGAGGAGAAGGGAGCTGCAGGAGAGGTAAGTGCTTCCTGCCAGCCCCCCTCCACTGAACTGCCAATGCCACTGGACCACCAGGGAGTGTGTGCCCTCCTCCCTGCCATGTATCAAGCAGGGAGGGGGGACGAAAAAAATATGAATACAAAACGAAATAATAATATTTTAAAAATAATAAAATAATAACATAACAAAAATTATTAAAATAATAATATTATAACAAAAAAAATTATAATAATTTAAAAAAAATAATACTAAAAATGCCCACCCCCGGGGGCGGAGCCTGCAAGCCTGACGAGCGGACGCCATTTCCATGAGCTCCCACACACCAGATCGAATCTACCCAAATATCCACCCAACCATAACCCATCGGAACCCCTCACTAACATAACTGGGTCCCCAGAGTCCAACCGCATCGATAGATGCCTTTTTTTCTACACCCGAAGTACTCCAAGCCGTGGCGAAAAACTGCGGCCTACAGCACACCCCTAAGCCTGGGTCTGGAAGCACTCCTCCGCGGCAGCACCGTACTGCCCCCGCTGGGACCAGAGCCAATAACCCCCCCCTGCCGCTACCGGAACGCAATGGGGCGACGCTCCCAAAAACCTAATGCTGTGGCTGACAGCAGAGACATAGGGGACATGCTGAGACAGCCAGCACAGACTAAGCTGACTCCTGCTGCGGACCGGAATGAGGAAAACCGGGCGCAAGATGGACTGGGAGCTACAACACCCACCCAGGCAAGTCTCATGCACCCAATTGACAACCCAGATGGGACTGCTCCCACAACAAAGCAGGATTTAAAACTCCTGCTTAATGACATCCAGCAAGTCTGGACAGCCGACCTTAGGGCACTGAGAACTGACATACAGGCCATAAATGACAGAGTGCAAACCTCTGAAAAGGACATATTAGCTGCCAAAACTGACATCTCAGCCCTTAAAGAGACAGTACAACACTTGCAAAACACCCAAGTCACATTGACATACCAAATCTCAGCCCTGGAGGACAAACAGCGCAGGAACCACATAAAAATCCGTGGCATCCCTGCTGCAGTGACCGCAGAGGAACTCCCTCATTATGCACGCAGACTAATTGCATCCATACTGCCCCACACATCAGCCAAAAAGATGGTTGTGGACGGAGTGTTTCGTGTCACGGGCACACCTAAAACACCAACTGGAGTGGCACGAGACGTCATTCTCCGCTGGGTAACCTCACAAGATAGGAACCAGATCATGATGGCACTGAGGAATAAAACACCTCTGACCTTCGAAGGCTCCACGTTAACATTTTATCAAGACCTCACCAAAAATACCCTACTCTGGCGGAAATCACTGAACACAGTTACCTCTCAACTAAGATCTGCAGCCATACACTACCGCTGGGGAACCCCAGGGACCCTTGTGGTAACCCGCAATGGAACCACTCACACACTTACGTCAATAGAGGGGGCACCGCCCTTCCTCCAAGCACTGGGACTAACAGACAGTCATCAGGACCCACAGCCGACCACCCCCAGGAGCACATGGGACCCAGCCCGCATCGCCACCTTCATCCCAAGAGCCGGAGGCTCACAAGCAACTGATAACTGACAACTAATGGGGACTGGGCCAACACCCATGGACATGGCACCTGAACAAACACATATGGGCTAAAACTCAGCACGAGTCGTTATACCTGTTTTTATTTAAGTTGCAAATGTATATTTGTTTATTTCCTGATTTCTCTTTCTCTCGCTCTCTTTCACACACACTCCAGACCACCGCTCCATTAGAGCGCTATAACCCACAGAGACGAGAATCTTGAGACACACCGACATATCAACCCCCCCCCTCCCCCCCCCGCTGTTCCCCTGGTTAGGGGCAACACAACACATCACAAGGAGGGCACAAATCTCCCCCCAGACGTCCTGGCAGAGCGCCAAACGACACCCAGCCACACACTCCAACATCTCAGCCACTGGGCAAATGACACCCCATACACCGGGGATTTCCTACAGAACACCACAGGCATACACAAGAGATGCCCCTGCAACCCTCCACGCAGAACCTCAACTGACACTCCCTCACATCACAAGGGCACACCTGAGAGCCCATCTCCTAGAGACACCACACACTCAAAACTCCTCTCGGAAGCACTCACAAAAATCCATCCCTTGTTATCATACGTACAAAAATGTTGACAAGCCTGTTGTATATCTTTCAATATTACTCTTGTTATGAAAAAAAAAAGTGCAGCACACCATGACTATGCTAAACAAAACATTGTCAATCTCTCTGTAACGCCATGTAATATTACCGAAATGTATACTCAACTCTGCACTCAAAAATAAAGAATTTAAAAAAAAAAAATGCCCACCCCCCACCAAGGCTCTGCAACACAAACACACACTGCATCACACACATTCACACTGCATCACACACATTCACACTGCATCACACACACTCACACTGCATTCATACACACACACTGCATTCATACACACACACACTCATACATACACACACACTGCATTCATACACACACACTGTAAATAAATATTCAAGTAATATAATTTTTTTAGGATCTAATTTTATTTAGAAATTTACCAGTAGCTGCTGCATTTCCCACCCTAGTCTTATACTCGAGTCAATAAGTTTTCCCAGTTTTTTGGGGTAAAATTACGGGCCTCGGCTTATATTCGGGTCGGCTTATACTCGAGTATGTACGGTATATGTAAAACTGCCTTTTTTTTTTTACCACAAACTTAGACTTAAATTAGTGGAAAAATGGCAGCAAGTTTAGACATCATATACTCCATATAAGATACCGTGGAGTGTCTTCTTTCTAAAATGGAAGGCCTTTGAGTGGTTATTTGAACAGTCAAACCGCTATAATGCTCATCAAATCCATTAAACATTCTAAGCATAGAAACTGAAATAGCCTGGTCTCTTATATGGCATTATAGCTTTACAGGATAGTGAAAGACATTCAATGAGTGTGTTGTAGTACTCTGCAGATGTTGCAGAACACAATATAGGGTTTTTGTACAGGAATAGCAATTGTCAGCTTTACGGAATACACAACTTGTTATGTCTGTATCTCTTTTGCTTACTGCTTTGAGCAATGCTTACTGCAGGAACAGCCTGTTTTAAATGATCATGACAGCATCATAATCAGTACAACCTGCTCTTGTGTTACAAGGAGTGCCCTGGAACTGTTCTACTGTCAATTGTCAAACTGGATGCATGACAGAAGCCACAGAGTGTCGTGTTGCCTCTGGTGTTCTCCAGCAGGAGGACCCAGCTAAGTTGTGCTAAAACAGTTTGACATCTTATTATGGGACATTGTCAGGGTACACCTAGCATCATTACCACTACAGCAGGGTGTAGTAGTTATGATGCTTGAAGTGTGTACTTTAAAAAAAGTAGGGACCAGGCACAACCTTTAGTGAAGCATCACTAATCACAATTTGTAATGCAACAATTTTGGATTTAAGCCCATAATATGAACACTTTGAAGATTAACCATTTTTCTTTCCGAAAAATAAAGTTAAATGCTGATTATTATGATTTTTGTTATCTATATTTATTTTCATGTTTGATTTCTTGTTGAACAAATGTGTATGCTGTATGTAAGCAGTATTGCTATCACTGACTCAATTTAATATGAGTATGTTGCATTTTTTATTCCTTTCTCCTTCTTAGCTTTTCAAATTGTGTTTGGTTTGTGCAGTTCATTCTCCTGCTGTTCTGTGATTTTCTGTAAAGTTACTAATGGGCTGTACTGTGTGGATACATTTGATAAGGAAATATTTCGGGTGTGAGGGATATTGACTAAGCATGCAGGCCTATGGTGTAGTATTCAGCAAAACATGCATTACATTTTTTGTAAAAAATAAAAATTTGTGCAAAAATATAAGATTTGAGCATGCAAAAATAATACATTGTTTTAGGTCAAAACCTGACAAATACATTGACACAATGGTGCCTCTTAACTATATTTGGTTGGGATTTAGGATTTAAACCGAATGGTTGGATACTTGATGATTTTCAGACTTTATGTTTAATGATTTTTGCAGGCAACTCTTCAACACTATCTGTTTACATCTTTAATAGGTAAAATATGTTGTCAAGTTTAGTAATAATCTCAGCCAACCTATTTGTTGTTTTTTTTTTTTTTGTCTGTTTTTAGAGGCTAGGTGTGCTACATGTAGGACAAAACATTGAAGAACAAGTGCAATTTGAAAAGGTTTATAAAAATGGTGAGTCCTTTTGTCCTTGTTATTTATTTATCTCTGACATTTATTAAGTGCCAACATATTCCGCATCGCTGTACAATTAGGGTAGAAGATACAATATGCACACAACAATACAAAAGATAAAGAAGGCCCTGCTCGTGAGCTAAGATATTGCCATTGAAACTCTTTTATACAAAGTGCTTAGATAGACAGCCAGTGAGCTTTTTATAATTATCCATTGATTGTATTATTATTATTATCATCATCCATTTTTTATGTATGTCTATGTTGTGGTTTATGTTCATAGTGGAAACTTCTAGATAAATGTAATGAGTTCAGAGGGAACAATTGTTGTACAGAGCTATTTCACTTATATGTATGGAAAATAATTTTTTTATGGAATTGTTAGACTTGTTGTCTAAATATTTCTTGTGATGTATTATTGTTTCCTCGAAATAATGTTAACACTACTTTGTTAAAAAAAAAAAGGAAAAAACTTCCGAATAAAGATTATAAATATAAAAAAAAAAAGAAATCTTTGCGCCAATCAAACGAGTAAGTTCCTGCTAATTGATTTATCTCCACTTTATGTACACCCAACAGTAACGCCTGGGTTTTTTTTAACATTATTTTTATAATAGGAGATCATGCTAAATCTTTCCAACAGTTTTACTAAATATGGTAATGATTCTTTAGGTTTTGATACAAATAAAAGTGCATCATCAGCAAAAAGAGCTAATTTTTGTTCCCCAATCGGGGTATTTAACCCACATATACCAGCATGTTGTTTTATGTGTCTAATCAAGGGCTCTAAGGTTATTATAAAAATTAATGGGGAAAGTGGGCACCCCTGGCGTGTTTCATTTGAGATCTCAAATTTAGAAGATATAAAACCAGTATTCATAACCTTCGCTGATGGTTTTGAGTATAATGCCATAATATTGTTCACAAAGGATTGTGGAAAATTGTATTTCTGAAGGACATGCTCCATATAACCCCAATTCAAACGATCAAACGCATTTTCAGCGTCCAAAGCAAGCAAAATCCCTTGGTGATTATTAATGTTTGCCCATTCTATAAGGTTAATATAATGTCTTGTATTATCCTCTACTTGTCTACCTGAAACAAAACCAGCTTGCTCCTCTGAAATAAGCCCCAATAGGATCGGTTTTATTCGAGATGCCAATACTTTAGCATATATTTTTATATCTACATTTAGGAGTGAAATGGGCCTGAGGTTAGCGCATTCTGTTGGTGATTTACCAGGCTTAGGAAGGGTTACTATAAATGCCTCTAACATTTCCGGCGGTATCGCATTTGGTGTTTTAAAGCTATTAAAAAGCTTCGTAAGAAATGGTGTGAAGATCGGTTCCATTTTGATATAATAATAGTTAGAAAAAACATCTGGCCCTGGTGCTTTATGTTTGGGAAGAGCCAATAAAGCTTTGCTTATTTCATCTTCTATAAATGGCTCCACCAACATATGTTGTTGACTCACTGAAATTTTAGGAAGATCTATTTCCTCCCAAAATTTCTCTATTTCAGAGCTAGAAGGTTGTAATATATTTGAGTCTTCCGTTAAATTATAAAGTTTCCTATAATAACTTGCTAATTCAGCTACAATATCTTTTGGGTTAAATAATTTACAATTATTCGTCGAGATCATATAGGGGATTTTAGCAAGTCTAATTGCCTTTTTGCATGCATTATTTGCTTCCTTATATCTTTTATAAGAGCATCTGATTTGTCTGCTTTAAATGCCCTTTTCTTATTTTTAATCTCTTGTTTTACTTCTCTACTAAGCCACATTGGTTTTAATTTGTTTCTTTTATATTTATTTCCCAATGGTACATACTGAGAACTGTACCTTTCTAATATTTGTTGGAAGATGATCCATTTATCCTCAGTGTTCTTTTCACTAAAGAGTTTATGCCAGTCAATATATTGTAGAGCTTCCCTTAACTTGTTGAAATTGGCCTTTTTAAAATTATATGTTTTAGTATACCCCATGTGCTTTTGTTTTTTTGAGTTTATTTCAAAGGACACTATATTGTGATCACTATTTCCCAAGTGCTCACCTACTTGAATGTTGGTCAAAAGATCAACGTTGTTTGTTAAAACCAGGTCCAGACAAGCGTCCATTCTAGTTGCTGCTTGTACAAGTTGTGACATGAAGGTGTCATTTAACAAGTTTAAAAACCTAATTCCCTTTGCTGAGCTACTAGTCCCTCTGTCCCAATTTATGTCCGGGTAATTAAAATCTCCAATAATTAAAGTGTTACCCAGATTTGCAGCGTTCTCAATGTGCTCAAACAGCTGTTGTTCCTCGTCAATATTAACATTAGGTGGTTTATAACATATCCCAACCAATAATCTGACAAATAGTTTTTGGAGATTTTGTAGCAAGGTTTCCAGGAGTGATATATTAAGAGTACGTAACAAGTACTGGAATTTTGGAAGCAATGTCGTTTTAATCACTGCCAACCTAAAATAAGTATTTTCCTTCCCAGGATTATAAAGTGAATTTGAATTCTTTCATTAAGTTTTACAAATATTGCGTCTAAATATTTGGTAACCCTAATGTTTAGAAACGTAACAAAGTCTGAGCTATAAATGGGATCAGATTTGAAGCCAGAGTTTTGTACTTGTGCGGAGGGTGATTAGTACAATATTCTGACTGCTGAAAGAAATTCCTATTTTATATGGTACCACCTCAAGGAACACCCAATTCAGCCAGTCAAATGCCTTTCCCGCGTCTAGTGAGAGAATTAAACATCCTGTTTTTGACTTGTTCTGTGTGTATGATCACGGTAAAGTAGCTTTTAGTCTTGTTGCATAGATTTTGGCAAATATTTTTGTGTCTCTTTTTAAAAGTGATATTGGTCTAAAATTTTGAGGGTATATGGGTTGCTTGCCAGGCTTTGGGAGTGTGACAACATGAGCCAGTAAGCTCTGTGATGGTAGTTCCTGCTTTGAGATGGCTTTATTAAATGCCCTTATCAAATAAGATGTTAAAACATGTTGTAATGTTTTGCAGTATAGATAAGAATACCTATCTATTAACATTTCTATTGATTTTGTTTAAACTATTTGATCTCTTAAGAAATGTTCACAATCAGGCTATAGATAAATTGGATGTCACCTTAAATTACTAAAAGCTACTCATTATACCCAAAGGCAATAAAAATGGAAAGCTTTTAGCTAGCAGGCTAAAAACCAAACAGGCCAATCAAAGAATAGCTTATTTACTATCACCCAAGGGGGCTAAGATAATAGCCCCAAGAAACATAAGCAAGACATAAGGACAATATTAAGCTAGACCTTCCAACTGACAAACAGATGATCGTATTCCTCAGCCATTCGCGGCAGATATTAATACTTATTTAGACTCCCTTCCCTTACTAAAATGTAGAGCACAGCAATGACGAGATCTATTCTTTCCTTTCATTACAGGTTTATGCGCCAATTATAATGTCCTGTGTGTCATTATGTTGAAAGTATTTCTGCATTTCTGAGGTAATTTCAGGTCTTTTAATCGGGATTTGTTAAGTCTCCAAGGGCTACGATATTTTGAATCGTATAGATCCTTGAGAAGTAGTATGTGTGGCTACTGTAGTGTGGCTGGTGCATGGTCAGACCATATAGCAGTGGACTACTTGGTTGTATGCTGAACCTGGCAAAAGAAACACATCAATGTTTGAGTAAGAGTTGTGTAGATATGGTTAACTCTCCAGGAATCGTAATGGTGTTGTGAATGGAGGTGTTTCATAACTGCTTTGAAGCTATACTGCTATGAAAATACTTTCCCAGATTTTCTCCACAAACTGATTTACCCTGTTATAGAGTGAGAAACGCTTGAATTTTCTCAAGTCTAGTGAGTTTTCTACCACCCCCTACCCCTATTCTGGTGTTGATTGTATTGCACTATATGTTCTTTTTCCCCTAGATATACATCTGCATATTGTATTCTACGATTTATATACAGGTTGTATTATTTTATCATACACCTCTGGTGATCTATACACGTTTGTTAGCTTTTGGATTTCTTTGTATTTTTAGTTATAACTGAGTTTCCCAAGGGAACACTTTTACCAAATGATTTCTCCGTGTTTTCAGAGCAAATAATGATTAGTTACTTTGTTTGTATAAAAAACAAAAACTGATCATTTGCTAGCTGAGTCCTGCTTCTTGGTGTCTTGGGAGGTGAAGCCATGACAGCTGCTGTTGGTCCTTGATAATGTGTTATGGGTACTTTGTGACCCTAGTCTCGTACTTTTCAGTATACAACATAAAGCTTGGTATATAACTTAGTACAAATGTGATTTATTTATTCCTAAAACAGAAGTATAAAATGTATTCACCTATATAGGAATATAGTAGTATACACCATATCAAGGGAACACCTCTCCTCTATAGGGAACAGTTATGTATATGATATGTGTCTTTAAAAATAAGAACCATGTTTTCTAGGCTTTTGGTTTATGACTTTAAGCAAGTTAACACCTTGTAAGGGGGTATACATTAAGGGTATCTGTGTGGTTACCATTTATGAGCATCGGTCCCAACATCAATAGGCGTTTTATCAGGAACCATCTATAGTATATACACACATCAGGTAGAGCCCCCGAACAATGTTATTCGGTTGGGACAGGTGTCAGTTTTTCTACATATTGGGATTGGTAGTCCTTCTAAACAAGCGTTTCTCTGAGGGGTACATCGTGTCCCTTGTTTTTTATTTAATTTATTTTTTTAATCAATGTGTTGGACTCTGGTACAAGACAAGCTTGTATGGGCAAACTATCGATCTTTGTAGGCACCATAAATAGAACAGAGATGTATTTTGGGGGGCTATGCAGCTCATTCAGTAAACCTTCTATGATAATTCTACTCATAGCTGTAACATAGAGAATACAAGGTATATGCACTGACCTGTGCTAATTAAATAAGGAGTAAACAGAAAACATAAACCATAAAGAGAAAAAAATAAACTCTAAGATAATGGTGTGCGTGTGGTACTTATGGTTTGAGTACATCTTGAGGCTATTCGCCACAAGGAGAGTTTGAGAAGTTGGTTCTTGTGCTGTGGCCTTATCCATTCCAGAGATATTATCTGTTTGTCAAACGTAAGTCGAGGCTTCTTCAGTACTTTAATGCCCCAGCTTTGAAGGGTTCTTGCTCCTTCCTCCAAAGTGGCTAGAATAATGGTTTTCCCATTCTTTTGCACCAGTAACTTGACGGTCGTTCCGTGATGATGTTTTTTATAAAAGTGACACCCAGCTTATTGAAGTGGTCTGGGTGCAGTGTCCCTATTGCATTTAGTGCTGCAATGTTAAACATTGCTAATCCAGAGAAACTGCAATGTTTGCATTACAGCACTAAGTCTGCCTCCATTTGCTCTGCATGAGGACATCGAGCGTCAGATTTTCCCCATAGGAAAGCATTGATTTAATGCTTTTCTATGGTGAGGTCTAATGCACGTCATTTGTCATGCATATGCATTAGCGCTCGCTCGTCGCAAGATTGAAGAGGTGGTAAGGGAAGGAAAGTAAATAAAGGGTTTTTAACCCTTTATTCACCCAGGCAGTGGGGCGCGAAGGAGGGGGGAGACAGAGGGAGTTATAGTACCAGGAATACAGCACTGCCTGAGGGCGAACTCTGCGCTCCCCTTGAGGTCCAAGATATGCCCCTTCCCCTCACTGAAAATCATATTCAACTTATGTGTAGTTACAACAACAACAAAAATACACAGGAAATTAATTTCTTTATTTATAAAATATTTTACCAGGATGGGGAAAACGTAATTGCCTATCTTTAGTATATGGCAGGATACTTCAGCCTACACTTACCTTTGGTCGGACTATGTTTAAAAACTGAAAGTCTTTCCTGCTTCTGTGTAGGGAGTGGCGGAGTTGAGTACGGAAGACCACCGTGACTGTCAGTTTTCTTATACTGTCCGACCAAAGGTTCATTTATATTGCTGAAATATACTCAGGATCATAGTCCATAACTATTTGTTATATATATAACTGTTGATCTTGAGGAAAGTCCCGTGTAGTGGACTGAAACGTCAATCATATTAAATATGCTTTAATAAAATTTGGATTTTTTTATCTGGACCGTGAGTGCTGCTACCTCTTTGGATTTTTTGGATATTTAAAGCCTTGGCTTAGCACCCGACACAAAAGGGACATTTAAAGCGTGAGTGCAAGAGCATTTTTTCTTTTTTTTCTTTTTTTATATATATATATATATATGTGTATATATATATATATATATATATATTAATTGGATATAGACTAGGGATCGACCGATATTGATTTTTTTAGAGCCGATACCGATAATCTGTGAACTTTTAGGCCGATGGGCGATAACTTACCGATATTCTGTACATTTACCATTTAAAAAAAATAAACCATTTCTACACAAATCTACTGTTAACTGAACATGTTTATTATTTATTTTTTTGCAAATCTTTTTTTTTTTTATTAAGGTAAATTCACAAAATATACATGCCAGTCAGAATTTATGTTTTCAAGAATATATCTGTGTGTAATGGAGGCAGTGAGAGTCTTTGATTAGTGAATGCAGTGTTTGTGTAGTGTGTGTAGTGGATGCAGTGTGTGTGTTTGTGTAGTGTGTGTGTAATGGATGTAGTGTGTATATAATGATTGCAGAGTTTGTGTAGTGTGTGTATAGTGAATGCAGTGTGTGTGTAGTGTGTGGAAAGTGAATGCAGTGTGTGCACTGGCGTACATTTAGAGGTCACAGCTGCGACCGGGCCCGTCACTCCAGGGGGCCCGGTCGCCCTGCAGACCCCTGCGACCGAGTACCAGCCGCCATGTTTTGCGGCCCCAGCCTGCGCTGCAAACCGCCGGGGCTGCCGTTCAAGGGGTCCATCGAGTGGCCCATGATGTTAGGGCCATCCGATGGAGATGGATTTTCAGGGGGCCCGGTCAGCGCTGGGCACTTTAACAGCGCGACCGGGTCCCCTGTGATGACATCACTGCTGGGAGGAAGTGCCTGTCACTCCTCCCAGCATACACAGAGCCCGCGCGGGAGGAAGGACAGGGAGTCAGAGTGGGAACTCTGACTCCCACCATTCTGAGCCACCACTCGACCCCAGGGAATGTCACCCTCCTGCACCTAAAAGGTAGGAAACAGGAGGGTGACTAAAATATTTTGTATGTGTGTGTTTGTATGTATGTATGTATGTCTTGTGTGTGTGTGTGTGTGTCTGTCTGTCTGTCTCTTTCTGTATGTATGTGTGTCTTGTGTGTGTATTTGTCTGTGTGTGTCTCTATGTATGTATGTGTCTGTATGTATGTATAAGTCTATGTATGTGTGTATGTGCCCGTGTGTGTGTGTGTGTGTGTGTGTCTGTATGTATGTGTGTCTTGTGTGTGTATCTATGTGTGTGTGTGTGTGTGTGTCTGTCGGGGAAGGAAGCGAAGAAGGGGAGGCTATGAATCAGTTTCGCACCGGGATTGTGTGTACGCCACTGAGTGTGTGTATAGTGAATGCAGTGTGTTTGTGTAGTGTGTGTGTATAGTGAATGCAGTGTGTTTGTTTAGTGTGTTTATAGTGAATGCAGAGTGTGTGTGTGTGTATATATATAATGAATGCAGTGTGTGTGTGCGTTTGTGTAGTGTGTATATAATGAATGCAGAGTGTGTGTGTATATAATGCAGAGTGAGTGTGAGTGTTTGTGTAGTGTGTATATATAATGCAGAGTGTGTTTGTGTAGTGTGTGTATATAATGCAGAGTATGTGTGTGTTTGTGTAGGTATGTAGTGTGTGTAAATTGAGGGGGTGGGAGGCATTTATTTTTGTAACTTTTTTATTTTATTTAATAAATTTTTTACAAAAAATTGTGTCCCCCCTTCCTGCTTCTTACCTGGCCAGGGAGGGGGGATATAGCATTCCCTGGTGGTCTGGTGGCATGGACTGTGCAGTGGGGGCCCAGGAAGCTCTTACTTACCTTCTCAGCAGCTCCCCTGTCTAACACTCAAGACCTGCGTGCCGCGCGGAGCGTTGCCATCGTAACCCGTGGCGACGCTCTGACGGCTGCGGGACTCGCAAGAGTTAGACAGGGGAGCTGAAGGGAGCTGATGAGAAGGTAAGTAAGTGGTTGCTGGGCCCCCCAGGACTGCCGGGCTTGTCATGGGCTTGGCGGTCTTGATTGGCATTATCAGTATCCTTATTGGCCGATACCGATATTGCCAAAAATACAGAATATCGGCCAATAATCGGCCGATCCCTAGTAGAGATGATTATTTTCTTTATTACATTTTATTTGTCTTCCATTTGGCTTTTAATGAAAGGTTTTGCAATATAGAAGTACAGAAAGCAAACGGGGAACATGAAAAGTAAAGATAAAAAAATAAATGTTTCAAGCAATATAAGTCACCCAGTAACATCTTTAGAATATTACAGGTTGTACTCCAATCCACACAGATCGCCCATCGACATCTTTGTGCTCAGCCTCCACCCTATGCAAAGGGTCACCTGCATAAATGTTTAATATAATAATCCTTTCATCAACTATTGAAAGGAAATGTATATATTTTTTAAATGAAGTGTATGAAAAAAATAAATACGGGTGTCCAATAAGCAAGTGTATGAAAAAAATAAATACGGGTGTCCAATAAGCATTGCTTATTGGACACCCGTATTTATTTTTTTCATACACTTCATTTAAAAAATATATACATTTCCTTTCAATAGTTGATGAAAGGATTATTATATTAAACATTTGTGCAGGTGACAGTTGTCCTTTAAATAAACCAGTTTGATTAATATTAATCTAAGATTTATGGTAACACAAATGTTAGCTAGTTGCTAGTTTAAATGAAATACTTGTATTGCTTATACCTCCTTCAACTAATGGTAACACAAATGTTAGCTAGTTGCTAGCTTAAATGAAATACTTGTATTGCTTATACTTCCTCCAACTAATCTATAAATAGATTTAAAGCATATTAGTTGTGATTTGATTGTATTCATATAATTTTGTGTATATTACAGCTTGGGCTGACAATGCAAATGCTTGTGCCAAACAGTATGCTGGAACCGGTGCTTTAAAGACTGACTTTACAAGGCAAGTTAAATAGAGGTTTAAGTACTGTATTTCCTGTTTCTACGAGTTTGGCATGTTTTAAAGATTTGTCATTTGAAAACCTATGTATTTTGGCAACGTTCTATAGAAATTTTACATGTCCTTGTTTGGGTGGGGTGGGACAAAAGCAATGCTAGAAAACCATTTTCTGACTATTACACAACTAAGTTCCTAATGTTCCGCTTAGTGCATGCTATCTGCCCTTGTAGCTTTATTTCCATTTATTTCATAATTCAGAGAGTCATTATCATGTAAAATATATAAGAATAAGAACTAAGATCGAGCCAATACATTAACTGGTACACTAGAAAGCAGAGGTAACCCCCAATAGAAAACGAATATGAATAGGCAAAAAGTAGTATACCAGTCCCTACTGGTATATGTCATATACTTTGATAAGAGTACCAGCTAACTTCAGGATAGACCCTTAAAATAGCTTCCAGACTAGGAACAATAGAAGAGAAAATACTAAAAGAAAATTGGAGAATGAATGATGAGAGCCAGAATGATAAGATGCAGATCCCCAATTAGACCCTGGTAATATACCCCAATCACGACCTGTAGTTTTAATATAGACAATTAGTAGATGTTAGAATAGTACTATCTTCACGGAATTATGAGTACTCCGATTTTCCTAGCTTATGTGATTAAACTAAGAACCCTACTGTGCCTAAGCCGGCGTCTATCACTATTACCACTCTTGATATCAGGTTCGTTAAAGTGATTCACCAGTAATTTCTTAAATTGGTCCCACGCTTGGTGGCTTTCTGATTGCAAAAAAGAAAGGATAATGCTGTGTTAAATACTATGAAGCATTTCTTTGCTACGTTATCTCTTTCTATTGACACACTAGATGTTGGGTAGGCTAGGATAATACTCCCGTGCCTTGAAGGGCACCTAAATAAAGTCCCACATTCCAAGATAGTAAAAAGATAATAATCAGGATTCAGAAGCTACTGTAAGCTTAACAACTTCCCTCCAGTGCCTTCAAGGGCACCTATTGCTAGTCCTGCTGGTTACTATTATTCCATAATCCCTAAGAAAATTTAGCAAAAACGCTAAGTGATTAAGTGAATAATTAAAAGCATCCGTGTGCTAACATGAGATCATCAGACTAGTACTAAAAGGGCCCCTTGACGTGCGTTCTATGGGGCTTTCGGCAACGCTGGAGGACCTAGCATGAGGACGTCCAGCGTCGCTTAACACACTTCATCTTCTAAGACCATGGAAGTCCCTCTAGTGGCTGTCTGATAGTTTATAAAAGCTGCAATAATTACACTTGCAGGGTTAAGGGTAGTGGGAGTTGGCACCCAGACGACTCCAATGGGCAGAAGTGGTTTGGGTGCCTGTAGTGTCCCTTTAACAAAGAGCATGAACATCTATTTCAAACATGAATAATAAACTAGATATGATTACTATTCTGTACTACATTTCAGAGATCAATTATATATCTTCCACTGTTTTCCCCTTGGGATTATTTCACAATGAAAATAAATTCTAACTTCTTCTGTCTGATAATATAATTGCTATAAAAGTAAACAGTAGCAACTATTCTTTGTATCTTAATATATATGTTACAACATTATCAGCAACATTATTCTCAACGGAAAAATCTCAATCTCTCTTTTGCACTATTAACAAAGAACATCAATATAGAAATACGATCAATCTCCAATATAAATGAAAGAAAAAACAATAATTGGACTTTGTTGACCATGAGTCTATAGAAGCATGTTTACAAACGTAATAATAAACTGTTCCATATGCCTTGATAGATGTATCCATACTAGTCTCAATTATGACCCAGGTTGATTCAAAGTAAATATATAAAACCAACCTAAAAATTTCAAACATGTTTTGAAATTGCCTGGAAGGGGTTAATTTATCACACAAAAGTGATTTCTGTGTGGCAATCTGTGTCAGTGTGTCACAATGTATGTCTATATGTGAATATGCTCCTGCAGGCAAACTCTAATATTACACACAAACATACCCCCCTGCATTCAAACACCAGTAGTACACACAAATACGCCATTGCATATAAACCTAAGCATTATACACAAATACACAAACATCATACAAAAGTACACCTTTACTCAGAAACACACACTGCTCACAAATAGAACCCTGCAAGGATGGGAAAATGGTAGATCCATAGATGGCAAAACATTTTTGCACCAGAGCCTTCACTACAGTAGCTCCGCCAATTGTTAGAACTAATGATAAGTGGGGGTTAGAAAAAAAATTTGTTTAACTCTTTATTTTTTTATTTTTTAAATCCAGGACTGGAAAGCGAACACAGTGGGGACTTGTAATGGACGGATGGAACTCTCTTATACGTTATTACAAGAATAATTTTTCTGATGGATTTAGACAAGTAAGTTTTTCGGTGGAGGGGTATCCATTAGATTGATATTGCTTGAAGGAAGGATAAAATTAATGTAGCCTTATTCCGGGGCGTGGCCTGACAGCCAACATGGCAGGACATGCTCTATGAGAGCTCCAGCAACAACAGGCAGAAACATGACAATTCCGGCTAAATTAACAAATCCAGCACCACACGGGACCCAAAAAACGGTGCAGGACCTTACGAGAAACAGAATGACACCCAACTTGCACCGCTACACACTGCGAGCACAAGAACCGACCATACAGCCTAAACTGGAGCGGAGCCCGAGGCCTGGGGGAGGCGGACGATCCCCCGGCATAGGACCTGCTCCCAAGCGAAACCTGACGACTGCCCTGCTACCCCCCCCTCTGGACCCCCTCTCGCTGGGGACGATTACCCCCCCTACACAGCTTTAACAAGCGATGAGACAAGCAGCTAAACAGGTCTACAGGGGTCCAGCCAAAATGGCGGCTCAAGCACGATCAGCGCCAAAATGCCCCCTCACCAAGCCACCTGAACGCATTTGGGAATTTCTT
This sequence comes from Pelobates fuscus, assembly GCF_036172605.1. Taxonomy (NCBI): domain Eukaryota; kingdom Metazoa; phylum Chordata; class Amphibia; order Anura; family Pelobatidae; genus Pelobates; species Pelobates fuscus. The sequence continues at coordinate 240,793,970 of NC_086320.1, forward strand.
GACCGGCTCAGCAATCACCTATGGACTAAACTCCATATCAGAGGCCGGTCCCTCCACTTAGCGATATGTGCACTGGCGGCATGGATACGACCAGCGACCCGGCGCCAATTAGGCAGATACCTACCTCCAGCCACCAGAGCGGTCTCGGGTCAGAAACAGAATTGGGGACCGAAGCGGCGAGAGCGGACGACATATCCCTCCGACGCTAGCAGCCAGTCCCACGGCTATCAGACCGAGACAATCGAACCCGCCCGACACATTCCCCACTCAGAGGAACCTGAACCTTCCAGCCACCAAAGCACAACCCCACAAATGAAGACCCACACAGCTATTTGGAAAACGGCACAGCTTCACACCAGCAAGCCTGCCCGGTTCCAATGCCTCCCGCGACACCCCGTCGAGAACGACTGGCCACAACATATTGCCAAGCGGATTCTTGCTGCCGGGCGGCGAGCCTCGAGGACTGGCGTGGGTTGAGGGCCTAAGGCGGACTGGCTGCATGTGTCCCATACCTACCTTACACTTCACCGGGACGCCTGTCGCTCCTACCTACAAGGTTGTCACGATTACTACTGGACTGCCGAGGACTCTGTTTCTTTTTGTTTTGCAAATTATTTAAATCGTTAACTGAGGTGCTCCTCACCCGACTACTCATGTACCAGCCTTACTCACCTCAGCCGTAGCAGAGTGAAGCAGGTACCAGTGGACTGTTGAACTCCTCCTGTTGTACTTTTCCTGGTTTGCTTAATTCACATGCATTTTATTATTTTAATGCCAAATATGGCAATGTAGCCAGTAAGCTTGTTTATATACACCCAATGCAAGCCCATTATGGCAATGTAGCCAGTATGGCAATGTAGCCAGTAAGCTTGTTTATATACACCCAATGCAAGCCCAGTATTGTCTTGTTTATATACACCCAATGCAAGCCCATTAATATAACGGGGTTCTCAACAGCATGTTTCCCTTTGAGGTATCACATAGTCACTATGTTAAGCCAACGTCGTTCATCTATGTATTGAACCCTGTCTCACTATTATTCATATTGCAGGCTACTTTAATGCACTCCTACGGTGGAAACCACAGCAGACACATCAGTATAATTTCCCCAAGCACTAGTTAAACCTATCCTGTATTCATCTGCTTACCATTGTAATTATGTGGCATCTCTCTTTAGTATCAGCCTGCTCCACACTCAACTTATTCTATGCCTTGACTCTCAAAAAACAAAAATGTGCACTGTTTTTGATGCCATGCCAATGTTCTCAGACGTTTACGTATTTGTCTGCACCAGCTGTTGTGGCAGTGCAAACGTTTGTTCCCACTATGCACAAATAAAATAAAGAATTAAAAAAAAAAATAATAATAATAATTTAAAAGAAGATAAATGCAAGTGCTTGCAATTCAAGCAATAGACATAAAAAATCAGCGCCAATTAAAAGAATTCGGAAAACTCATAGCCCCTTTCATTCACCATACAGGCTTATAATTTTGTATTTTTATACTTTAAATTATTAAAATGTACTGCTATTACATTATGTTTATAACGGAGCCACATTTATTACAGACGTCTCATAATTTACAAATTGATTTTCCTGTACTTTCTATGCATTGCTTAGACAATGCCCTGTTTTGCCATGGACTTGGATTGTTTTGACCAAAAAGTATGTTATCTCTAAAACTGATTATTAATTTCATTTTTTGTTGTTGTAAGGATTCAATTGATTTATTCCTTGGAAACTATTCAGTTGAAGAAGGCTACTCTACAAGTCCTTTAAATGTGCAAGCAGATTGGAAATTTCTTGCGGTATGTAATATCAGATTCACATTTCATTTTCTGTATTTTGTTTTCTGTGGTATAATCATTTATGTAGTTTTGTACTAAGTTGTGTTTATATGTTTTTAATACTAAGAGAGTAGTCAATGTATAGAAATATATGTTAAGAGCAATGTTTACGGTAGTAGCAAAAATTCTGTATTGTCTGGTATAAGAAAAAAAGCCTTGTATGTCTTAACCAACTTAAATTTATTTTGTTTATCCATGTTTGTTTCTTTTTGGTTGGGGGTGGTGGTTTTTTATTTGTTTTGTTTTTCCATTTTTTGTTTAAGTGCTTTTTAGTTTTCATTCAGAATCGGCAGAAGCAGATGAACATAATAACATAATATGAGCAGTGAAGGCTGGTTCACAGACACAGGTGGGGCAGAGCCCCACCCAGTGGCATCACCAGGGGAGTGTGGACTGCACCAGATGTCACCCTCTCTGCCCTTCTGACTGTTCTTTAGCCCCGAGTCCTTCAGCCAAATCTCTAGTTTTCTGCTGCTTCCTCTGCCCAGCCATCTTTATGAATTTCGGCTGGAAGAGGCTAAGACTTAAAGTGCATAACAGGCAGGGAGTGCATCAAAGGGGAGGAAGGGGGCTTAGAGAGAGCTTTTGGTTTCACCCTCTGTGGGGCGCAGACCTGGTGTAATGACTCTCGCATCTCTGGACTATTCAGAGCATTGCTGCAACGCAGTGATACGATTTGTCGAGGGGCTCACAAGAGTTTTGCCAGGCTTGCATCAGCATTAGATGTACACCAAAAGCGCTCCTCACTGGACCATCAGGGATAGGCATGCCCCACTCCAGGGCCCAAGGTAACAATACTATATTGTAAAAAAATGTATAGTAGTAAGAGAAAAAATGCTTCCACAAAGCCCTATCGGACCTCTACCCACACATAAAAAGCCCCATTCCAACACTACATTGCCTACACATGCATTCTGCATCCCCTACACACATTCACTAGTAATTGGTAGTGGTTCGTAGTGAGTTTATTTTATACATTAAGTCTAGAAGGGATAAGTAGTTATCCCTTATATCAAGCATGTCAAAGTATGGCATGGGCCACATAAACAAGGTTTAAGATTTATGTGGGCCGCAAAAAAAAAAAACTTACATTTTCATAGAAACTTAGGTTTTATTTTAAAAAGTACAGTATAAAAAAAACCACAGCATCCCCTTCTACTAAACCACAGCACCCCATCTACTAAATCCCAGCCCCCCCTCTACTAAACCACAGCACTCCCCTCTACCACCCTGTGCCAAATATGATCCTCCTGCTGACACACACACACATATTCACTGACAGACAGACACACACATATTCACTGACAGGCAGACAAACACATATTCACTGACAGGCAGACAAACACATATTCACTGACAGGCAGACAAACACATATTCACTGACAGGCAGACAAACACATATTCACTGTCAGGCAGACACACATATTCACTCACAGACAGACAAACACATATTCACTGTCAGGCAGACAAACACATATTCACTCACAGACAGACACACATACTCACTGACAGACAGACACACATACTCACTGACTGACAGACACACACACACTCACTGACTGACAGACACACACACACTCACTGACTGACAGACACACACACATACTCACTGACTGACAGACACACACACATACTCACTGACTGACAGACACACACACATACTCACTGACTGACACACACACACACACACACACATACTCACTGACTGACACACACACACATACTCACTGACTGACAGACACACGCATACTCACTGACAGACACACGCATACTCACTGACAGACAGACACACGCATACTCACTGACAGACAGACACACGCATACTCACTGACAGACAGACACACGCATACTCACTGACAGACAGACACACACATACTCACTGACAGACAGACACACACATACTCACTGACAGACAGACACACACATACTCACTGACAGACAGACACACATACTCACTGACAGACAGAGACACATACTCACTGACAGACACACACACACATACTCACTGACAGACACACACACTGACAGACACACACACACACACATACTCGCTGACACAGACACACACACATACAGACACACTCAGACACGCACACATACTTGCTGACACACACACACATACTTACTGACACACACACACACATACTCTCTGACACACACACACACACACTCGCTGACAGACACACAGATACTGGCTGACAGACACACAGACACATACTCGCTAACAGATGCACACACATACACACATACTCGCTGACAGACGCACACACACATACAGACAGACACATACAGACAGAGACACACTCACACGCACACATACAGACACGCACACATACAGACACGCACATACTTGCTGACACACACATACATATTTGCTGACACATACACACATACTCGCTGACACACACACCGACACACACACTCGCTGACAGACAGACACACACATACTCGCTGACAGACAGACACACACATACATGCTGACACACACACACACATACTCGCTGACAGACAGAAACACTGACAGACAGAAACACTTACAGACAGAAACACTGACAGACACACGCACTCAGACAGATGCACACATACTCACAGACAGACACACTCTCACACTCACACACATACTTTACTTTATTGCTCCCTACCTTTTGGAGCTGATGGGGGGCATCTCCCTGGGGTCCTTCTACCTGCTCCCTCGCGCGGTTTAGTGATGCCGGGTGTCGGAATATAACGTCATATTCCGGTGCACGGCTTCACTGCAGATGGCACGCGCGAGGGAGCAGTGAGGAGCAGGAACACTGAGCTCCCTCACTGGCCCTCCTCCCCGGCCGGGTAAGTGTTAGCAGAGTAGGCACCTGCAATGTGGGGAAAGCAGGTGCCTACTCTGCTACAACACCAGCATGTACTCGCGGCCCGCCGGGCCACAAAGATGGCCCTTGTGGGCCGTGAGTTTGACATGCTTGCCTTATATGATATGTTTTGTTTTTTGTATGCATGGCCGTCTTTGTGAGCCCTTTCAGCTCAGAGAGTTAATTTGGAATCCTACATGAAGATTGGATTAAGAAAAGCACTTTCAATGTTCAAGGTCTTAATTCTATGTTATTATCTTTGTTTCTATGAAGATAATTTAAATGGGGAAGTAAGCTTAGGTAATGTAAACTACATTTAAATGTGTAATCAGGGGCGGTTAATTAAAGTTGAGGCACAGATAAGGACAAAAAACTACCAATCCCTAGCAGACCTATACATGAAATTGGATTAATTTAAAGTTAAAAATCAAGAATGAATTAATGAAATAGACCAAATGAGGAATTATATTAGAGATAGTGTGAATATTAAAGCAAACAAGAACTGCTTGAATTTATTTCTAACCAAATTATAAGACAGAATATTTGAAATTTCAAGAAATAATAAATCATGCAAATCCCTCGATCAAATCGCTTCTGCATTAAGAGAATATTATTTTTCTATATACAACCTTTCTCAAGGGAGAAAAATGATACTCAAATGATGGAGCATTTAAAAAGATCTGGAATACAAGCACTAATTTCAAGTGGTATTTGTAAAGATTCCTTCTGAATCAAATCAGAAGGATTCTTTACTTGAAATTTTTTAAGTAAAACAAGCTATCCAGAAATTAAAAAGAACAAGTCACCAGGTCCAGATGGCTTTTCAAATTAATTTTATTAAAAAAAAAAATTCTCAATACATTCCACCTCACTTATCTAATGTATATAATGACATCTTAGAAAATGTTTCGAGCTGCAAATATTCCTATACATAAACAAGGGAAAGATATAAAATAGTTTCTAATTATAAACATATCTCCCTTATCAACAGTGACATAAAGATCTTCTCAATTATTTTAGCAACAAGGATAAAAGGTATTATCCCCCATCTGATCCATAAAGATCAGGTAGGGTTTGTTAGGAGGCCGTAAACCTTATGTAAATACTATGAAGATCATTAACATAATAGATTTTTCTTTAGAAAATTAAATTCCTTTGATGCGGAAAATGCATTTGATCTGGTGGATTGGACTTTTTTTAGAAGCAACTCTTTAAATATTTAACTTTGACAATATAATTAATAATATCCCTATATTCTCATCCCTCTACACAGATAATAGGGCAGGGTTTTAGTCCACACTTGTTCAGTGTGAGGAATGGAACTAGACAGGGATTCCCTTTTGGCCCCCTGCTCTATATTAAGACACTTGAGCCACTGACAGCTAGAATTAGCAATAATATCGAAATCACAGGCATCTCTCTTAGCAATTCAGAAAGTAAGGCCAGCTATATGCAGTCGACATCGTACTAACACGTACTTATCCAGAATCCTTTTTAGATGACATCCTACTAACCAAAAAAAATCTAATATATTGGGAGCATTCTAAACAGAAATCTGCATTCCTCTAGTAAAACAGATTTTTTATTTTTTTTTTTACAAAATTTCTTACAAGCAATAGAACCTGAAAACATAACACAGCTCAGTCCACATGAAACAAAGACTTGGGAATTGCAACAGATTTAGATAAATGGGTACAAATTGGGAAGGTTTCTCGTTGTTTGAATAATCAAGAATTACAATTTAAAATTATGTACCGCAGACTCCTTACCCCTACCAGACTACAGAAAATGGACCGCAAACATGCTTATGTTACAATATGTTAAGCTTATATTTTAGTATTTTTCAGGTGACTGATCTCAATTGGCTATTACATCAGTAATGGCATTTTTCTTTTTTTCTTTTTCTTTTTTGCAATTTGCTCACTGCAGGCTGAATTTGTTTTTGTTTTAAGCATTTTCATAAAAATTTGTTCCATTCCATAAACATTTCCACAGGAAGTAAATGGTTAAGTCACCATAACAAAGACTTTATTTTTTATTACAGTTACCAATCATTATGGTGGTTGCCTTTTCGATGTGCATTATTTGCCTGCTTATGGCTGGTAAGTAGTGTGTGCTGTACTTCTTTGTTTTTATGTTGTTGTTTTTTTGTTTTTTTTCAGGGAGGGGGATACATTTGTATTTATGTAGCAAGACAGGGCAATGTAAAATTACAAATAAGAAAAATATATTTTTGTTTTTCAGGTGACACCTGGACTGAGACATTGGCCTATGTACTTTTTTGGGGTTTTGCAAGTATTGGAACAGGTGCTATCATCCTGTTCAATGGAAAAGACTTTGTTGATACACCAAAGCTGGTGCAGAAAGAAAAGATGGACTGAATGTGTATGTGTGGAAAGCAGCATGGAAGTGATAGTTCATCAAGCCATTCTTGGAGTCTTTACTGATCTGCTTTCCACACTATGTTCTCTCTTCCCTAATTTTGTAACAGCCTGTTAAAAATCTAGATCTTTTTTTCTTTCTGGCTATGGACCAATAACTTTTCTATGTTATACTGAAAGATTTGACACTGGCATGATTTTGCTGCAGTTCCTTTTTGTTAATAGTAATTAAGGGTTTGCAGTGTGTTAAGTCTCTTAATACAGTAAATCAGATAAAATCACAGCACAATGGTGCACTTAAATCAAGCAGATATGTGTGTGGAAATCACCTGCTAAGAGTTAAATGGAAAATGTCCATGTTCCTAATTCCATTTAATGGGGCCTAATTACTTAGAATGAAACCCCAAAATAATCTCATCTAGCCTTGTATGGATATATACATATCTGTATATATTATATAATATATATGTATATGTATATATTTTTATTTGCACAAAATCAGAAAAGTTGATTAATAATTGTATTGTTAAATGTCGCACATGCCCAATCAAAACAGAAACTCACATCAACATTCTTACTGAATACCATGCAGAATGGAAAAAGAAAATAAACGCGTAATAAATTATGTTTTGTAATAGGAGTTATTTACCTTTCGTTATCCAAAATTAAATCAAAGTTCAGTTTGTTTTCCTTCTTACACTTTAGGTGTTTTGTTGGGGTTTTTTTTGTGACAAGCAAACAAAATTGAGATTACTTCATGCACCTATTTATTCTCGTTATTTTTCTTCATCTGGATACAAACTGAAACACTGTAGTATGTTAATCATAGTGTATCTTTGATAACCTCACAACACATCTAAGAAAGGTAACACAATTCCAGCTGTATTTATTTTATCTGTTTCCACATTCACTACAAAGAAACCACGTTTTGTCTCAAAAAGTATAACATATCTGTAGTGAATAGATGCATTGCGACTAACTTGGTAAAATGATTCAGCTTGTATAAAGCTGGAGAAAAGTAATGAAAATGAGAAAAATATATATGAATTAACAATAAATTGGCATGGGCACTATGAATCCAAGTTTTGTTTGTTTTATCTGTCACAAAAACATTCTAACATAAGATGAAAAACATAAATTGTACTTTAAAATGGAGGGAAAAGAAACATAATTGCTCCCATTTAACATTCTATACATTTTTCATATTGAGTTTATTGGATTGAGTTTCTGCATTGGGTAGACATATGTAACTTTTAACAAAAATGCAGTTATTAATAAAGCTTTGTAGTTTTTGGAACTATTAAAAAAAACTAGCCCATACAAGACTAGTTGAGATTTTTTTTTGTGGTTAGAGATACATTTGTGCATTATTTAAAACTGGATCATTGACCAAATCATAGTAATATTTGTCTTGAAGGCCGATTCAATATAATTTATCCTCATATGGTCTAAAAATGACTTGCATGAATAAAAAAAAAAAATTGAGCTACCTTGTCTACACTGTATGCCACATTTTTTTTTAATTTGGGTTTATTTACACAAATATAATTATTTTAACTTGTCTTGGGTTTTTGATTGATTATATTTGTGTCTCCAGTTCACACATATTACATAGTTACAAAAGACTTGCATCCATCATGTTTAGCCACATCTGTTTTTGCTGTTGATCTAAAAGAAGGCAGAAAACCCAAATTGAAGTGCTTTCCAATTTTGTTACAAACTAGGAAAACATTTCTTTTTGACTCCAGAATGACAGTCAGAGCTCTCCTTGGATCAAGAAGCCGTTACCACACATATTACACATTATATCCCTGAATAGTATGTTTTTGCAAGTATTCATCCAGTTGCTGTTTAAAAATATGTACAGACTCTGGTAAAACTAACTCTTCAGGCACAGACTTCAACATCCTTATTGTTCTTAATGTAAAAAATATTTCCTTTGCTTTAGACTAAATCTTCTTTCTTCAAGTTTAAATTGGTGTCCTTGTGTCCTATGTATACATCCTGTTTATGAATACATTTCCAGACAGTGGTTTGCATTGGCTTTGAGTATATTTGCATAATAACATCATATCCCCTCTGAGGCACCATTTTTTTATTAAACAGATTTACACTTGTTAACCTTTCTTCATAACTAAAATATTCCATTCCCTTTATTAATATTGTAACTCCTTGTAAGTCCTTCTCGTGTGTTGTTATCCCTAATTCACTTCCATTAAGGGTATAAGTTTGCTTGTGCATTCTTTACGCCAAAGTGCATAACTTAGCATTTTACATATAATCTGCCTCTGCAGCAAAGTAATATCCTTTGCTATACCCATAAACCATTTTCTACCATTTTACATATTTAACTGTCATAGCATTTGGCTAGAAAATGCTGATTTTGAAGAACCATGCCTCTGCCTCCAACCTCTTGCAATTAAGATATTAGCTGCTGCACAAGTGTGTGCTATTATATAGGCCTGTTCTTTTGGGCATTCAGACAAATTCATGTTTGATAAAGCTATTTCTGGAGTTATTTTGATACCTGTTTTTTTTTATTAATAAACTCAAAATCCCATCACCATAAAGTTCTGATCTTTCTACACTTCCCAAAAAATATGCATATACAAGCCTGTTTCCTCTTCACATCTCAAACATCTAAATGTCCTATTTGTGAACATTCTAACTAGCCTCGTTGGAACAAAATACCATCTATTAATGCACTTAAAGTGCAATTCTATCAATGAAAGATCATGAATATGTTTATTAAAATTAGAGAATGCTAAGTTCCATGACTGATCATCAATATTTAGGTTCCATGTGGTGACATTTTTATTTATTTCTTTTTTATTATTTAATAATTTGATCAATTCACACATCTGGCCAACCTTTTTTTTATTCTTTCTGCATAAAAATATTTTCTAGCATGGTCACTACTTCCTTATTTCCAATTAGCGCATGCTCTTTCAGAAAATGTTTTACTCTAATATAATGAAATATTTCCCTTGGAGGCAAACAACTATTTTGCAAGTCTTCAAATCTTTTTATGGTGTTACTTTCTACGATTTGATCCACCCTTTCTATGCCTGCTCTCCTCAAATTTTCTAGCGTTAAAGTCTCCAGATTGTTTTCTATTACTTGGATAGTAAGAAATTGTATTTGTTAATTTAGCTTTCTTATTTAAGCTGTGCCACAGTGGTAATATATGATTATGGATCATGCAGCTATTTTTATGTATCTGTGGATTTTTATTTTCCACATGACTATATATAAATCCTTGCACTGCATTCTTTGCCTCCAAATGCTACCAATCTTTATTTTTATATGTTAAATTATGCAACTTATTTACATGGTAAAGAGACTTTAATTCCAAGAATACCTAACTGTGAACACACATCTTTAATGAATACCCTTTTTGTATTACTAACTATTGACAAATCTCCTAAGAAAAGATAGTTTAGAAAAATGATAAATGTGTAAAATCTTTCACATGATAGTATGATAAACTCTTCTTGAATCATTAATATATCTACAGTTTTCTTTTTCGTTTTTAGCACCGTTTGTCTTTTAGAACTAGAGTGAAGTCCCTGTACGTTAACTGTCAAAAGTTCAACCATTTTATTAAGTCCCAAAAAATATACAACATAACCCCTTTTTTCGTCCCTTGCTGGCAGCCACAAACACATACATAAAAAAACATATAGACAGAATTCAAGCATGTGGATGACTTCTTGAGCCTCAAGACAGGCATTCCACATCCTTTACCATCATGATAGAGGGGCATAAGTCTAATCTGGCTCACCCGAACAAGTCGAGGAGAAAGGGCAGACTTCTAAGTTCATTGAACCTACGGCTGGGGTAGGCTACAAGCTAGGGCAGACAGCTATATCTCTTATATTTTCTAATTATATACAGAGAGCAAAGAATAAGAAAAGAAAACAAAATCACTCAAAAATGTTACCTCTACTGTTATCAAAGGATGTATGTATGTGACACCACAACTTAGCCCAAGATTAATACATATTTAATATTATATTCAATGTGTTTGTACCATTCTAGTGTATGATCATCTTCTTAGGTAAACTCCCTACTACAAATATCTAATTTCTATGTGAACATATCATCAAATTTATTTTCCTCTATTGGAAATAGTGACTTTAAACTTTCAGAGTAATTATACATATACTTTTTCCTTTTTACCTTTTATTTACTGTCCCTTAGTTATAAACAAATATATTAATATGACAACCTAGTGTACTGATATGTGCTGGACTTTTTTTATATATATATATATATTCCTTCCCCCTTTTCTCTATCCTCACTACGTTTCTGTAATCCTATTACCTTTAGTATCTCGTAATTGATTGTGTTGTGCATCCATATTTTATCTCACGTCATAAATGAGAAGTTAAACCCAATGTTACCTATTCTTCTATTCTCAATTTCATTTAGTGCTTATGCCCATATTATAAAAAGTGACTATATAATTAAAAAGAATTAAAGAAAACACATCCAGCTGAAGTGGGTATACTTTTTTTTAGACCAAGTTTCTAGGGCTTCTTGTGTTTGAAATTATAATTTTTGCCTTCCCAAAATAAATTGATGGAACTTGGAAAGCCTAATTATATCTAACGTTGTTTTGTCTTAATTTAAGCAGAGAATCCGAAGAGGATTTGTGGCGTAATCTTGTTTGATAAGAAAGGTCTGGAAAAATAAGAGCATCTTTTGTATTTGTCGTTCTTTAAATTTTTTCCTCTCATGGATTTTAGAATATTTTCCGCACTAAAGTTAGCATTAGAAAACAGATTGTATGGGGGGCGTGGCCTAACCAGGGAACGAGTTGGACGCTTTCGAGTAGAGCTCCGTTCCCAAAGCGTTGTATAGAGCCTACAATAGCATCTTACGTTATCTACTCCGAGCACAAATGGACAAAAGGGGTGCTAAGAAACCCCCCAAGAAAGTACCGGACACTGGGACAACAGTGCTGGACATGCTTACAGTCCAGGAAACCGAACCGACGGATGGTCAAGATGGCGCCGGAGCAGGCCCTCCCTCATGATCCGCCTCACCACACGACGCGTCAAACTCTAGCCCCAAGTTGGGTAAAGCTGCACAAATACTGACCAAACTGGCCAAAGTGCAATCCTACCTGGCTGGGGAGATAGAGCGCTCCACGTCCGTCCTCCGCGCTGGGCATGAGAACCTCAAGATTAGAGGACCGCCTGGAGGATACTACCCGGGCACATAATGTAGTCGTGTCCCAAAATGGAAGCCCGAGTAGCTAAAATAGGGCTGGCTATGGAAGACATGGCAAACCGTTCCAGGAGGAACAACATACGACTGAGGGGCCTTCCTGAGAGAGAAGGAGAGGGTCCCCTTCGCGACACTCTCCTCGCCATCTTTCAGCCGCTGCTGCCAAAGTTACAGGCAGAACAGTGGTGTATAGAGCGAGCACACAGGGCCTTCCGCGCCAGGAGGCAGGAGTCCAGCTCCCCAAGAGACGTCATAATCCGGTTCCTCCATTTCCAGACGAAGGAGGCCTTGATGCGGAGGAGCAGGGAGGAGGAAATCTGTTATGAGGGGTCCACTCTACAGAAGAGAAGGGAGTGGAGACCCATCACAGAGGCCCCTTCAAGTTATTGGCGTTCCGGGAGGGGACAGCCCACGTGCTGATACCTGGAGGGGACCCGGAGAAATACCTGCAGGACCTGTGAGTGCCAGCCCCGCCACAACTGCCGATGACATCGGAGGCCGCTGAGGACCTCACCCCTCTCCCGACGGAATGGCATGATGCGGGAACGTGGAGGCGCTAACGGCCGGAGTGGGTACAGTACTGATGCTGGGGACACGGGCAAACACACGAGGCATTGCCGAATATGGCAATTTGGCCAAGTGTGGGCACATCGGATGTCCTTGGGGCGGGGGGAATGTGAATCCGGGGATTCTTCCTGCGCAGGACCCGCGTTGTTTACCTGAAAGGCCGTTTTTTTTTTCTCTTGTTATCTGCAAGTTTGTTGCCGATTCCTCCCTGTTGGGTGGGGGTGACGGGACTGACCAGTGGCCCAGTGTTGGTGGTTAGAGGGCCCCTTGACTATCTTGCCGGCAGGGTGAGTCAGCGTCCTGAAGAAGGATGCTATATAGGTGGGAGCGGGACTACCCCTGATGCCGGGGAGACAGAAAATACCCTCTTCATTGGGAAGGACGTATGTGTGAATTCTTGACTCCACTGTTCCAGCCCGATCAGATAACATATGTTTTAGAGGGGTTGAATGTGAGTCAGAGGAATGGGGTAAGGTGAAAACAACAAAAAAGCCCCCCCCCCCCAAAAAAAAAAGCCAAGAAAGCCCAAAAATAAATGAATAAATTTAAAAAAGGGGGGGGAGGGGGAGAACGAAGAAAGAGCACACAGATGATTGAAAATGAAAAATACGGCGAACCATCAAAACGAGGGAGAACCGTTAGGAAAACAGGGGTTAAATATGGTTGAACCTTAACAAATATAAAATGAAAAAGGAGATAACAAGCTCCAAAAATCTGCAGTCATGCTGCCCTGGGTTTGACACCTGTACACTTACTAAGACCATGCCCTCCTTGACAAGCGTATCTACCGCTATAAGGACCCTATTCCCCACAATCCTGTTGGAGGCTAATACCACCCCATCCCCCTCCTCCCACGCTGTTGCCCAAGCGTCCAAGGGTCATGGAAGATCAGACCCGCAGGAGTAGATCTGGGGAAGTTCATTCCACGATTTTGATGCCAGTTTAGTTTGGCTTTTGGTTTGGCCAGTTTAGTTTGGCTCAAAATGGTGCCATCCAGCTCTTGGGGGGGCGTATGAATGTGATGCTATCAAGGTCCCGGGGGAGGGGAGGCCCAGCTTACCCGAGAATATGTACGGGATCTACTTCACAAGGGCATCGTATATTCCCGTAGCTCAGAACGGGTACTGAAGTGGTCCCCCACACACTCCAGGGTTTGGTGTTAATTTGTGAATTTAGTTTAATCGTTCGCTTTTATCTGCTCGGATATTGCAAATGTTTTTTGTTTTTTTTAAATGATTGTTTTTGTTTTTCTTTCTCTTCTTTCTGCAATACTAACAGGCACGTGATTACATACTCACTTCTGACATATACGCCACATAGGAGTAACTTCTGTAGCACATAGAGTTAGCTAATAAAAGTTACATAACAGCGCAAAATGGTTAGAGGCTCATACATCCGCATCTCTCTCTAGCGCTGTGCGCAGGAGAGATGGGGAAATGTGAACCCCACACCAGTCTGGCAACAGATAAGACCAGATGACTACATTTGGGCACTCACAGTGCTCAATCACTACTTTTTCCTCTATTCTCTCTCTTTTCTTTCCCTTACCCTTTTCCTTCCCCGGTTCACCTTTCCCCTTTTACCTAGGGGTCAGGGGCTTACTCATAGGGACACAACGGTTCTGAAGTGGACAGAGGCGAGCATACAAAAAGGTGTCACGCTTAGATCAAGAGCATGGCTCTGAAATTGTCATCCCTAAATGTCAAAGGGCTTAACACGCCGAACAAGAGACGTGTCCTTTTCAGAGAACTGAAAAAAAAGTCTGACATAGTCTTTATTCAGGAGACTCACCCCCAACCAACCCGATGGCGGATTTACAGACCAAAATCCGAGCATTGGATCACGGACTCATTGTACTGGGAGGTGACTTCAATGCAGTATCAAACCCAGCCATCGATAGGAGCTCACGGGGAGGAGTTCCCAGGTCCCATGGGCAGGGAGTACAAGATAAGATGCTCCATAGGTTCATCACTGACACCTGGTTTGGTGGATGTCTGGAGAGCACATCATCCGAGCACTAAGGACTTTACCTTCTACTCGGCTCCGCATGGCACATATTCAAGAATTGATATGTTCTTGAGTAATGATCGGTCGCTGTCTCGAGTCACAGGATCAGAGATAGGTTCCATCTCTTGGTCCGATCACGCAGATATTCATATTACCCTGGGGGAACCTTTGTACTGCTTCCCCTTGGACGTGGAAACTAAATTCATCCCTATTGCAAGACCCAGAGATCGTGGAATAGATCCGCACAGACATTCAGGAGTTCTTTGACACCAATGCCACTCCAGATTTGCGCCCAGAGACAGTATGGACAGCAAATAAGTCATTCGAGGGTCCCTTATTAATTTAGCGACGGCTAAAAAGAAGATGAAAGCCCCAAAACTGGAGGGTCTTTTGACTGAGCTACGGACGTTGGAACAAAAGCACAAAGACTGTTCAGATGACGACACATTTAGACACTTAGAAGGGACACGACATGCCATACACACGCTGTTACTAGACGATACTGCTAGAGCTATGAATTAGTCCAAAAGAACGTTTTACGAACGGGCCAACAAGATGGATACCTTACTAGCCAGGGTCCTCAAACCAAGAATGAGCCGAGGACACATCACATCCATCCGACACCCAGATAACTCGGTCAAAACTATGCCCAAAGACATAGCAGAGGTTTTAACTGATTACTATAAATCCCTCTACAATCATTCCCTAAACTCAGAGACAATGACAATGAGAGACGATGACGCAACCCCCAATTTCCTGAGAGACCTGGGACTGCCCAAGCTACCACAAGAGGCAGTTGATATTTTAGCGACTGAAATCACCCCTAACGAAGTAGACCGGTCAATATCAGCTTTAAAAGGGAATAAGGCCTCAGGACCTGACGGATTAGACGGTAGTTACTACAATACGTTTCGCGAGGAACTTGTTCCTCACTTGACAGAAGTCTTCAACGGTTTTCAGACAGGAGTCTCCCCAAACCCCGATATGAACCTAGCTACCATTGTGTTATTGCCAAAACCAGATAAAGATTCCCTTTCACCAGGCAGCTATAGGCCTATATCTCTCATAAATCACGATTTGAAGCTCTTGGCAAAGATACAGGCAGAACGGCTCAACCCCTTCTTAGCGAACTTGATAGATGCTGACCAAGTTGGCTTTATACCAGACAGGCAACTGTTCGAAAACACTCGCAGAAATATAGACTTGATATGGAGACAGGTGGTCACTAAGACTCCAACGATGTTTGTTTAGCTCGACGCCGAAAAAGCGTTTGACAGAGTTAAGTGGCCTTACCTGTTCACGCTCCTGACCCATCTAGGGTTCCCTGAACAGTTCACGACCTTACTAAGAGCGATGTATACTAATGTCCGAGCGCAGGTGAAAATCTCAGGAGCCCCGCTCCGCCCTTTCCACCTTTTTAATGGTACTCGACAGGGGTGCCCCCTCTCTCCCCTCCTAATTGTACTGTCGTTAGAACCCCTATTACAGGCATTACGGCACCACCCAGGCGTTAAGGGTGTCAAAGTGGGAGGCAGGGAATTTCTGGTCTCAGCCTATGCGGATGATGTGCTCCTAGCGCTCAACGACCCGGTGAATTCAATGGGAGCCTTGCAGGGGGTGCTAAGGGACTTTGGGATTATTTCTGGGTACAAAGCAAACATGGCGAAGTCTAGCGCCCTCCCAATAGGGGTACCGGCGACGGCAACAATATGAATGGAACAACAGTCACTTAAATATCTAGGTATTCACCTGACAGCAACCCCAGAAAAATTATACGATCAAAATTATACACCATTGATGAAACAGCTGATACGGGAGATGGAGACGTGGATGGACAGACCCATCTCGTGGATTAGCAGAATCCATGCTGTTAAAATGAATATCTTGCCTAGAATCCTGTTTTTGTTTCAAGCGCTGCACATCCGCGTCCTCAGATCGTCCTTGCAGCCCTTGCAGAGGGCTATAGGGTCCTTTGTATGGCAGAACAAAAGACACAGAATTTCCAGATACATTCTACATAGGCCAAAGACAAGAATGGGGCTGGGTCTCCCAAACATATATTACTATTACGCAGCGACCCAATTGACTCAAGTGGCAATGTGGTACTCTCCCCCAGGAGACCGAAAATGGTCTCTCATGACGGGCGCGGACATTCCACAGACCCGAGATACGGGTCACCTGCCCGACTATAATCAACTCCTTGACTTAGAGCGAATCGGGTTACAACGCATTTGCCAATTGTATCAGGGAACAGAGGTCCTCCCTTTTGATACCTTAAGACAGCGGGGACACCTTGCCCCCTCAGATTTTTTCCGATACATACAACTTAAAGATTATGCAAAACTAGGACACATCAATGCGGCAGCCCTGCAAAAGATGACTTTCTTTGAACGCATTTGCCTTCAAGAAACCATATCTAAAGGCATGATAACGCTTATGTATGCTCACCTCTGTTCAGAAGCCGGGATTGGGGCAAGCTAGCCTATACGGATCAATGGGAGAAAGACCTAGGGGAAATACTGGAATCATAGAATGGCAAGAGATTGCAGGAACAATCTGCCAAAACCATGCTTCGCTGGTATACTACACCGGTTAAACTACATCAAATGAGAAAAAACCCTACAGATGTGTGCTGGAGGGGCTGCGGCCTGCAGGGGACTTATGTCCACATGTGGTGGGAATGCCCTCAGATGGTCAAATTCTGAAAACTAATACAGGCCCTGTTGTTGCAGGTTTTTTCTAGAGCCCCAGACCTAGACCCATGGCTATTCTTATTAAACAGATCCATAGATGGCTGGACTAGGCATGAACAAAAGCTCATCCACAAAATTACATTAGCAGCTAGGAGAGCCTCAGAGTGGCTTAAACCGGGCACACCACCCATGGCAGGAGTGATAAACAGGATAAAAGAGGTCCACTTGGACAACCTAACGGCTAGGATAAGGGGCTCCTTAAAAACTTTTCAGAAGATCTGGGAACCCTGGGAAAGCTCTAACCTGGGAAGCTAATCCGAATATGTCCTGCCTGACAATCTACCCACTCAATTCATGGAAAGCCCCCACCCCTTCTCCACCCTTTTGGATCCTTACTTTTTCCTTTCTCTCTTTTTATTCTTTAATGTTTCATAAAAATCAAAAATATTGACTACCATGAGGCATTCCTGAGAGACAGACATATATCGCAAACATAGAACGTACGAATTGTTTTCGATCTTTCCTATCCATACGCCGCCGTGTTAGGTGATATCCGATGACTGAGCAAAATAATCCTTAATACATGATAAAAAAAAGGGAAAGCAAGAAACCACCTATAACAACACGCAAATCAAACACGACAATTACGATACATATGTCACACATATGTTATTACACTAAGCTTAAGACGTCAAAGAGCAGAATATCTGAAATTATTACAAACTGTTTCGGTTTTCTACCAAATATATCTGCTAATTATTTTCTCCATTATTGTATGTCAATACAAAATAAAGAGTTTAAAAAAAAAGAAAGAAAGAAAACAGATTGTATGAGATGGCTATTAGACATCAATCTTTATTATAGGATCAGCTTCACTGTTTCTGGACTGAGTGGGAACACAAAGTTAAAAAACGTATCGTTTATAATTCAAGATATTTAAACTGTAAGTTATTAGTAGTACAAACTTGTTTTATTTGTTTTACATATATTATATATTTAATAATTGTTTTATCAATAAATATAGACATATCAGTATTGCACAAAAAGTTAATTCAGATGGATACTTCCTGCAAGTTTCCCCTTTCCCAATTTTTTTATTATTGTTCGTTTAATTATTGTCATATTTATTTTATTAGAATATTAAATACCTACTATAAACTATTTGAAAAGAATATTCTCCTTATAAAGATAAGCGACCGGGATCACTCTCAGCCTCTCTATGGGTATTCCACGATCGCTCCCCCTGGGAGCGATCACTTCCGGGATGCCTGACGTGGCGCACGGCTTCCGATACTCTGCCTGAACTGAGTGCCTAGAGGGGTTGAGACACTCAGTAAATGTTTTAAAAAATGTTAATTCATTTTTAAAAAAAAGTTAACACCTACCCTCCCTCCCTCTTCCTTCCCATGTACTTACCGATCACTGCCATTCCCCCGTCGGCGATTGGTCTTCTTCTGAGGGGGCTCAGCCCAGACAGTCGCTCCTCTGTAATTTAGGACCCCTAGGGACCATGTGATCGCTCTCTAAAAGAGCGATCACGTGGCCCAATAGTTGTCTACAGCGCTGCCAGCAAGGGGACTGCCTGAACTGACAGGCAGTCCCCCTGCTGGTGAAAAAAGTTTTTAAAAAGTTAACACGTCAACCAGATAAGCATCCCATAAATATACTGAAATACCAAAACTTTATAATTACACTGAGAAAATGACAAACCAGAATATTACAATATTCCAGAGTATAGGGAGGGAAAATATTCGCCTCCTGTCATTATTAAAATTAAGATTATAGGTACACTACGTTAGCATAATCTACAATTTTATCACATGACAGGAGGCTTCATATTTAGCATGAGCGCTGTGGTATGAGCGAGAAGGATGCGTGTGTGGTTGACGAAAATATACGGAAGTAGTCTATCCGTGTCCAATTCGTCGCAGTAAAATATAGAGGGCCCCCCCGTGAAGGCCTGAGAAGCAGCCGTGCCTCGTACCGAATGAGTACCCAAAACACATCTCCACCCCCACTAGCGATAACAACCAATGAACCCATCTAGACAGAATGTTCATGGTAACTGGCTTGTATAGTTGGTATAAGACTAGCAGATGTCCTGAATGTGACAATCTAAGTGTTGTAGTGATCTCCATGTAAACATGTAAAGTACCGCTTTAACTGCACAAAGACTGGGAAACCGCCGGGAACAGGGTATGATACGGATGCGGATAAGATTTAGTTCTACGAGACACCGTAGAAATCATTGTAGCGGTACTTACCCTTTCCAGGGGCCGGCCGGGGTCCTCTGGTCAAGCCGCGCGTGGTCCTGCTGCTGCACGAGCCGCGCGCGGCTCATCCACCGTCTGTGACAGGAATGCGGGCAGTGACCGCGAGAAGCGGTCACGTGTCCCGCCTGACTCTAAGAGCGTGCCGCGGGTATCGGGCGCGCTCTTAAAGGGACAGTGGGAGCCTAAATTGTCAAAGGCCTCCCATTGGTCCCTGTCATGCCACACTCCCCATACACTTACCTTTTAGAGGCGTGGATATGACAGGGGCCAATCAAAAAAGATGTTTCTCAATTTATGATTTATTGAAAGTTTTGTAAATTGACATTGTTAACTTTGATATAAAAGGTATAAGTATTTGTACATCAAATACCATTGAGACATTACAGCTAGCTTAGAGGTATGTATATATGCCCCTCATGGGCTCTAGTTGCCAAAGCAGTCCAGTATCGGTCTCCTTGTCGTTCTCCTCTGCCTGTCGGCGACTTTTGCCGGCTATGTACTCTGCGTTTTTTAGGGAGTTTTTGCTCGCCTCCTCCGTGTGTGGGGGTCATTCTCTGTATTAATGTGCCAAATGTTTTGTCTTGCGCGCCTATTATAGTTCAAGTTTTCCAGTTCTACCGGCATGTCTTTTGGGGATGGGGTTTCTCGCTGTTGCAGTGTCGCCAGACCGGTAAGTCGTAGGAAGCCATCAGGATTGTCTCTTGAGGTGAGCGTGTGGCTTTCACCATTGCAGTCTGTGGTGAGGTGCCCCTCCATGCCCCAGCGGTACCTTATGCCCCAGCCTTACCTTATGTTGGCCTCTCTCAGTTGCTTGGCTATAGGTGCCAGTTTCCTCTTTTCCGCTAGGGCTGAAAACGTTGTGTGTCTGTATATACTGCCACCCTGTGTCCTTCATGGAGCACCGTGCCCAGTTCCCTGGAACGGGTCATGATTACGGCCCTCACGGAAATGTCCCTGGGGACAATGATAACATCTCTGGGGGTTCTTTGGGTGCCGCTGCTGATTTGCGCACTCTAAAGGCTGTGGTTATCTGTGCTTTGTCCGAAGCGTTTTTGATGCCCCTGGTTACAATGAAGTTATTGGCGTAAGTAAGGAGCTGAATGTTGTCTTTGGTTTCAGGAACTCCTCTGAGGCGCAGGTTCTTTCGCCTGTGTCTTGCCTCCAAGGTGGTCACCGTGCGCCTCAGAGCTTGCACATGCGTTGACAGCTCCTGCAGGCCCTGTTCCGCTTCGCCAAGTTTTTTGTCCCTTGAGGTCTCTCGTGTTTCTATGTTGCGGACCTCGTGGCGTACCTTCTCCACGTCTGTTTGGACCTTCTGGAGGTCCCCTCTCCAGATTTACCTCATTTCAACCAGGAGTTTTCTGATATCACCCTTTGTGGCTGGGGACACATCCTCCTCGGAGTCCGGCGTATCGGATCGAGGTGAGGGTAGTGCTTCCCCCTCCTCTTCAGAGGCTTCCGATGCATATCGGGCCTCAGACGCCATCTTGGGTCTCTGTGTGGGTTCGAAAGGAGAGCCTGATATCAGGTTGTCCAGGCGCGGCTGAGCCCTGATTCTTTCTATTCTTTTTCCCCATAATCTCTACTTGGGGGTGTTTTTTGTTCTGTTGGGCTTCGTTGGGTTTTCCCGTGGTTTTTGCCCGTTTTCTCTCTGGTTTCGAGCGGAGCTCTGCAAGGAGACGTCCGCTCAGTTCAGCTGCTGGGCCACGCCCCCCCCAAATAGATGTTTAGGTATATATACTCACCTTTTTCCCTTAGTTCCTTGCCCTATCGTGGTTTCTGTTTCAGTTCCCTTTAGTGCTTGTTGTGTTCAGTTGTGTTCCTTCGTACTTGACCTTGGCTTTGTTTCTGACTTCGTTATCTCTTCGTTATCTCTAACCTTATCTGTTCTGTTTGCCGGCTTGTTGTTTACTGTGTACCAGACCCCGGCTAGTCTTAGTTTACACTTTGTCTTTGTGCCCTTGACCTCGGATCACTCCTGACTCTGTACTCCTCTCATATAAGTCGAGTCCGGCCATTCTAAGGTCCGGTAGACGTATCTCCCCTCTGTGTTTTCTTCTGTTGAGTTGAATCCTGCGTGTTGGGGTATATTTTCGTTACATTACGATAGGGCCATGGACCCCGCAGATTTAGCTCAGCAGATGGCTTCTCATGAGGCTAGATTTGTAGAGCAGGATCACCGTATGGATCAGATAGCCCAGGCTCTCCAAACGCTCTTATCTAGAACTATTTCAGTAACCGTACCAGATCCTCCTGCTCCTCTTCTTCCTGATGTATCTACTTTGCCTAATGCTTCGGCCCATTTAACACCCCCTCCTAGGTATGGAGGGGAAGCTAAGACTTACAGAGGATTCATTAATCAAATAGAATTCCACTTTGAAATGTATCCACATTCCTTTCCCACAGATAGGTCTAAAGTAGGGTTTCTTATGCACCAACTTACCGATAAAGCACTTGAGTGGGCAAATCCTATTTGGGAGGCTAATGAACCTATGGTACATAATTTCAATAGTTTCCTTATAGCTTTTCGTAGAACTTTTGACACAACTAAAAGGTCAAAGAATGCCGCCAGAACATTAATGAGAATTAAACAGGGTTCTATGTCTGTTGCAGACTATGCCATTCAGTTTCGTACCCTTGCTTCACAGGTAGATTGGACCAACAATGGGTTAACTACTGCATTCATGGAAGGTTTATCTGACACTATATTGGATGAGGTAGCAGCTAGGGAGCTTCCTATTGCATTAGAGGACCTTATTGACTACCTCATTGATATAGATAATAGAATTTGTGACAGGCTCTATACTAAAAACAGGAATAGATGTTTGGTTACACCTATTAACCCCAGAGTTGATAAACCTGAGAGTGTTAGAGTATCTGAGGAGGAACCTGTGACGGTACAATCCGTTACTCCGTCAATCATTCCCTTCTTCCCATAAAATAAAATCACCAAGTAATCCACAGAGTAATAAATTGCTGGTATCGCCAAATAATCCACACATGAGCCAAGGCTTAATGCTGGAACAGGACTGATTTACTGGCACACAGAACTCACAATTTATGCAGCATAAAACTCCTCCTCTGGGCCAGGCTAGATAATTGAGTTTTAGCAATATACATAGCTCAATTATCTGCTGGCCAGAACATTTACAGTTTAACATACTTTTTACCTAACATTCATAATTCTAAAACCATACATCACATTCACATAAAAACACATATTCACAATCAATCCATTCAGGGGAACAACATATTTAAAAATGGCATGAATCAGACCAGGGGTTCAAAAGTTAGTAAAAGTATATTTTGGTCCCTGGCTGGCAGCATGGCAAACTGGTTTAAGCAGGTTTTACAGAGGCCTCTATCCTGGAGACAAAGGGGAAAGTAATCCAATTATCCAGGGCTAGAGGCAGACTCCATTAACCACATGGTTACAAAAAGACATAAAACACTTTAAAATACATAAAGTCCCCTTTTACACATAACACACAGACATTTCACATATCCCCAGATAGCTGGGATCTGAACGCACAAAACTACCGAATAGCGCTCAGATCCTATTCACACAGTTCAATTGCCATGGAGCTAAAGTCTTTCCCATAGTCTTTCATTATATGAATAGGCTCCATGGCATAGCTATCTGGGGGTATCACCGCTCACACAGGGCAAGTACCGAATGGCCCCACTGTGTTTAAAGGGCCAGAATGAGTGACATGCACTCTGTTAGGGCCGAATACTGTTTTTAAAGGGCCCAATCTCCCAGGGCCATAGTCCAAAGGCAGGAGGCGGGCAGCCAGGCTTCTCCAATGCAATGTGGCGAGATTGCTCTCGTCACAGAACCCATGCAATTAGGGGTTGCCAAATTCTCTGATACTGAAAAATTGCATAGGAGAAGGGACGGACTCTGCCTATACTGTGGTAGGAGAGACCATATGATAAAAGAATGTCCCGTGCTTCCGGAAAACTCTCGCACCTAAGACCCTATAGGGGACTGGCCTTGGGTGTGATATCTAAGTCTCCTAAATTGCCTCCTAACCGTTTGCTTCTCCCCGTTTCTTTGCATATGGGAGAGAGTTGCATAGCTGAGCACATACAAGCTCTGGTTGACTCTGGGGCAGCTGATAATTTCATAGACTCTGGTTTTGTTAAGAAAAACAACATTCCGATCAGAGAGAAGGAGATACCCTTGGCCGTTGAGGCCATAGATGGCAGACCATTAAGTTCTCCAGTTGTTACCCATGAAACTGTACCATTACACATGTATACAGGGGTTTTACACTTTGAAACCATTCGGTTCCAGGTCATCACCTCTCCCTCTTCTCACGTCGTGTTAGGGTACCCATGGTTACGTACTCACAATCCCATTTTCGACTGGGAGTCAGGGCAAATAAAATCATGGAGTAAAGCCTGCCACGAGTCTTGTACTATTGAATTCACCCCTTTGAATTCTATTAATGTTCCTACTACTCCTCCTTTGTCTACTGTTATACCCCCTCAGTACTTATTTCTCAAGACTGTCTTCGATAAAAGGGAGGCTGACAAATTACCGCCTCACAGACCCTACGATTGTGCTATCGATTTATTGCCTGGCACTTTACCTCTAAAGGGCAGGGTGTACCCTTTATCGGTTCAAGAAAACCGTGTCATGGAGGAGTATATTAAGGAATCACTAGAAAAGGGGTTTATTAGGAGATCCTCTTCTCCGGCTGGAGCGGGGTTCTTCTTTGTATGGAAGAAAGAAGGTGATTTAAGACCGTGTATCGATTATAGAGGTCTAAATAAAATCACCATCAAAAATGCTTACCCTATAGCTTTAATTACGGAATTATTTGACAGGCTCAAACATGCTACTGTATTCACTAAATTGGATCTTAGAGGTGCATACAATTTAATAAGTTCTAAGAAAGACCACGAATGGAAGACAGCATTTAACTCTAGATCTGGCCATTACGAGTATACTGTTATGCCATTTGGTTTATGCAATGCCCCAGCAGTGTTTCAAGAATTTATTAATGACGTCTTAAGAGACTTTATTCACACATTTGTAATTGTGTACTTGGACGACATATTAATTTACTCTACAGATTTACACACTCATCACAGACATGTTACAACAGTTCTGAAGACCCTTCTTGCTAATGGTCTTTATTGTAAACTGGAAAAATTTCTATTTGACCAATCCGAAGTCCAGTTTTTGGGGTATTTGATTTCCGCTAAAGGTTTTCGTATGGATCCCCAGAAGCTTTCTGCTGTCATAGAATGGCCTCTACCACAAGGTTTGAAAGCCATTCAGCGTTTTCTTGGTTTCTCTAACTATTGTAGTCGCTTTATTAAAGGTTTTTACTTGATTGTAGCGCCTATCACCCGTATGACAAAAAAGGATGGCAATACTCGTGTCTGGTCTCCCGAGGCACTTCAGGCTTTTGAATTTCTTAAAACTACGTTCGCCTCTGCACCTATTTTACAGCATCCTGTCCCCTCACTGCCCTATATTCTTGAAGTTGATGCTTCCGATATCGGGGTAGGTGCTGTCTTATCCCAAAGAGAGTCGCCTGACAAGCCATTGCATCCTTGTGGCTTCTTTTCCAAACAAATGTCCAAAGCAGAAAATAATTATGATGTGGGTAATCGCGAACTCCTTGCTATTATTTTAGCCCTTAAAGAATTGAGACATTTGTTAGAAGGAACTAAGGATCCCATCCTCATATTTACGGATCACAAGAACCTATCCTACCTTAGTGAGGCTAAAAGATTGTCTTCTAGGCAGGCTAGGTGGTCACTGTTTTTGTCTCATTTCAATTATATTATCACCTATAGGCCAGGTGATCGCAACACTAAAGCAGACGCTCTGTCCAGACAGTTCGAAACTACTGACAAACAGGAGATTGATGTTACTCCTGTCATTCCCCCAGACAGGATAATAGCTACTACTATTTTGTCAATTTCCTCGTCCCTCTTGCAGGCCATACAAGCGAAACAAAGCATGGCACCTAGCGAGAGGCCTAATGATAAACTGTTCGTTGATGTTCCCGAGAGACGGGATATTCTGTCGTTGTATCATGACACTAAGACTGCTGGACATCCTGGTATTTCCAAAACGGTGTCAGCTGTTTCTCTGCACTTTTGGTGGGATTCCTTACGCAAGGATGTCACCGACTATATAGGTGCTTGTACTACTTGTACTGTGCCTGTATGAAATCTTCTCGTAGAGTTCCTTGTGGGCTGTTGCATCCGTTACCCGTTTCCGAGAGACCTTGGTCTAACCTGTCAATGGATTTTATTGTTGAATTACCCCCTTCGAATGGTAACACAGTTATCCTAATGATAGTAGATCGGTTTTCCAAGATGGCTCACTTTGTGTCTCTTCACAAGCTGCCCACGTGTAGGGAACTGGCATTCATCTTCGCTAGAGAGTTTTTTTCGGTTGCATGGCATTCCCGTATCTATTGTCTCCAATAGGGGTAGCCAATTTATTTCCAGGTTTTGGGAAAGCCTTTTGTTCAGAAATGGGTATTTCTCTCTCATTTTCTTCCGCTTACCACCCCCAGTCTAATGGAGCTGCTGAACGTGCCAATCAATCTCTGGAGCAGTACCTTTGTTGTTTCGTATCCCACCATCAGAACAATTGGGCTGACTTTCTTCCTTGGGCTGAGTTTGCTACTCATGATTCTTCCGGCAAAAGTTTTTACATTATCTATGGCCAGCATCCCTTTGTTCTTCCGGCTGCTTTCTCCTCACAGGGCATGCCAGTTCTGGATGAGCATTTGGCTGGTTTGCGTAATACTTGGGAGCAGGTTCAGCGTTCTTTGGTGGATTCCGCTGCTCGCCAGAAGGTGCAGGCTGACAAGCGTCGCAGGGCGGCTCCTTCTTATGTCGTGGGGGACAGGGTTTTGCTTTCCACGCGAAATATTCGACTCCGGGTGCCTAATATGAAATTGGCCCCACCGCTTTATTGGTCCTTATCGTATTTTGCATAAAGTTAATCCGGTTTCGTATGCCTTCGGTCTTCCTAAGAATCTGCGTATTCCTAATGTCTTTCACACCTCGTTGTTGAAGCCTTACGTACGCAACCGCTATACCCGGCATACTCCTCCCCCTCCTGTCTCTGTGGAGGGTCATGAGGAGTTTGAAGTTTCTGCGGGATTTGGGCGCGCTCTTAAAGGGACAGGGGGAGCCTAAATTGGCAAAGCCCTCCCATTGGTCCCTGTCATGCCACACTCCCCATACACTTACCTTTTGGGGGCGTGGATATGACGGGGGCCAATCAAAATAGATGTTTAGGTATATATACTCACCTTTTTCCCTTAGTTCCTTGCCCTATAGTGGTTTCTGTTTCAGTTCCCTTTAGCGCTTGTTGTATTCAGTTGTGTTCCTTCGTACTTGACCTTGGCTTTGTTTCTGACTTCGTTATCTCTTTATCCTTATCTGTTCTGTTTGCCGGCTTGTTGTTTACTGTGTACCAGACCCCGGCTAGTTTACGCTGTCTCTTTGTGCCCTTGACCTCGGATTACTCCTGATTCTGTACTCCTCTCATATACGTCGAGTCCGGCCGACCTATCTCCCCTCTGTGTTTTCTTC
Organism: Pelobates fuscus; assembly: GCF_036172605.1. Classification (NCBI taxonomy): domain Eukaryota; kingdom Metazoa; phylum Chordata; class Amphibia; order Anura; family Pelobatidae; genus Pelobates; species Pelobates fuscus. The sequence continues at coordinate 240,821,396 of NC_086320.1, forward strand.
TGTTGAGTTGAATCCTGCGTGTTGGGGTATATTTTCGTTACAATCATTCCTTCTGGTGATATCGAAAAGACCGTCTACGTCGAACTCCAGTACATCTGATACCCGACGAAAAGACCTAAAAGTAACGTGACTACGGCTGACGGAGGGATAGATCCGTGTTATCTGACTTGTTCCAAAAGAACCAAATCCAAGTCCAACAACAGTGATACTTTGACGCATGGTTCTGGACAGTTTCATACCCCTAGGAAAGCAGCATATGAAAGGCTCCTGATCGACCGGAGTGTCGTGAATCGTACTATGCGTCGTCTAAATCGCGGAACGTATCACGTTAATGGAATGGTCTGATCGTTCTGATCGGCCCGTAGTGAAAAGGTATGATAAAGATTACGCATTAAGGAGATAGGGGTAATAAAGGGATCGCAGTCCCTTCCCATACACCAGCGAACTCCAGGTGTTCCATGCAGATAAGTTATTTCGGGGAATACCTGGTGTCCATGAGTCCCATAATAGGTCTCTAGTTGGGTGCGATAGTCCCTTGACATACCAGTCTCCCCTGAAAGACACTAATCCACCAACTCCAGACGCTCCTGCATTATCAATGGATCATGTTCTCCTTTTGGATCTGCCCGAAGGCAAGTTAAAACTGAAGGAGCAGAGGATGATCCCGATTAAGGACACCCATTTTGGGTGCCACGCTTGACTCCTTTACTGCGGTAATGAGTACTATCGAAGTCTTCGCTATTCTGATCCCAATTTCATAGGTGTGTCCGGATCTCAGGCAGTGAGCTTTCAGCCGCTGTCTGGTCCGGTAGTGAAGCGGCCCTGGGAAATAGTCAAAGGGTTATGGTGCCTTTCCACCGTACCCGACGAATTTCCTTACGAATCGTCGCTATCAATGATGTGGGAATGTGTAATCCGCCCAAGGTGGAATCTATTCCGAAGTAGAGGAACTAAATCACTCGGAACTGGGATCGAACCGACTCCTCTCTGTTCACTATGAATCACAACAATTCCCGAAACTGTAAACATATATCTCGTTTGTAAACGTAGTCAGAAATTGGATTTGCAAAAGGTCAGTAAGTCGTCTAGGTATGCGACAGCGGATACCCTTTGCTCTTCAGTGCGCCGTGACCGGCTTCAGAAACTTCATGAGGCACCATGTGAACAAGTAGGTAAGTGCCCTTCAAATCCAACCTTGCGAACCCCTTTCGAGGAGTAGATCCCCTAAGAGATAGATACCTTCCTTCTTGAGTTGTCGGTACGCCCCAAAACCATTGGGTTGGCGGAGGTTGATGAGTGGGCGATAGTCTCCTGTCTTCTTCCTTACTACCAAACCGTTGCTGAGATAAATGGCTCTCCAAACAATAATCTGTCCGCCTGAGGTCCACGCTATTTCGTCCCTAACTTCAATAGTTTGAAATCCATCTTTAATCGGGCTGCTTTGTGCCGTTCTGTGCAGCTGTCTGCCTTGCCTTCCCCAACCTACATATTGCCCTTTGCACCCATTCCCTCACATCGTGAGCTTCTAGAGGTGAGACTTCACGGGGCTGATCATGTCCAGTATTTCATCCTAACTCTTTTTGAGTCCTTCTCCTACACCTTTACATGGACCCTGGCCTGATCGGGACATAAATATCACCACAGTGATACCGAGCTCCATGGTGAGGACTATCTTGTTCGGTCATAGAGGGCGTGGGCATTCCACCCTGAGCTTGTCTCAGACTTCTTTTCCCATAGGCCTCCTGAGCCAGAAGTGGGCAAAGTGTGCCTGGCGCTCCGGTAAACCCCATTCGGATGACCCTGGGTGTCGGATGGTGTGTGAGTCAAAACAAGAGTGTCCAGTGTGCCAAATAAAAACCTTTCTTGCTAGGTGGGCCATGTCACTTTACTTCTTCAGATGGAGACTCTTCTGCTCTCCATTCTTTCATGATCTCCAGAGAAGGGGGAGGGATGAAGTACTCATCCCCTGATGATGGAGCCTGAGATGATTAATGGACAGGAAGTTCTGAGAGACGGCTCCGCTAAGTCGGGGTGTTCCCTTTCCCCTTTGGAGAAGCCGCGTTGGAGCCCTTCCAATGGTGTTTAGATGATAAAGTGTCCGACCTAACGTTGTCGGTATCTCTAGCTTCCATTGGTGTTGGTGCCGTTGCACCCGCTCTGTCGGATGGGTTGTTAGCCAGCATATTGGAGAGGACTTCTTCCCCCAAAGCTGCCATGGCGGCCTTAATCCTCGCCTGAAAATCGGTCGGGGTTATTGAGGGAAGTCCGACATGTTGTTTCACACCCTTTCGGTCTGTGGGAGACAGGATTGTACAACAGTACACTTATTGCCACTCAGTGGGCCTCCGAGTATAACAGGGGTCACCCAGAATTTCTATCAATCAGTACCACTTTCGCAGGATCCGGGGAGTGGTCTGAGAATGAGGACACCCTCCGTAAGACCAGGATGAGCAGTCTGCAATGTCGGGACATAGCCTGAGTATGGGAGACATGCAAGCCTCAATATGTATAATCCAAGGGGTTCATCCTTATATGGCCTAGAATTGTGGAGTTTTGGCAGCACTGTGAGTTCTCCTTCTCGGTTAAGGGAAGGGCGTACGGATCCCCCAGTTGAAGCATAGAGGTTTCGGAATACATGCATCTAGTGCGCTCTGGTCTGTGCATACAATGACAGAGCGTACTCTGAAGGTAGAAGCCCTAGAAAGGGTGTGGGGGGTCACCCCGTCCGGCAGGGGGGTCACCCCTTTGTACCTATGCCACTAGCACCGGAGTAAGACTCGCTTGGGGGTCACCCCTGTATATATGTCTCTTATGGCATGTTGGGACACATTTTTTCGGTCTGTGGGGTACCGAACAGATGTCAGGTACGGTAGTACACTGATTGCCACTTAGTGGGCCTCCACGTACGACTGGGGGTCACCCAGAACTGTTTCAATCAGTACCACTTAGAGATTACCTGGGAGTGGTCTGAGGAGGGGGACACCCTCAATTAGACCAGGATGAGCGGTCAGTAATGTCGGGACGTAGCCCGTGTATGGGGAGGTATGGTAGCCTCCAAATTATCCAAGCGGTCACCCTTATGGGATATAGTACTGTGGAGAATTGGCAGCACTGTCAGCTCTGCTTCCTGGCTCTGTCGATATACATGTATCCAATGTGTCCCTGTCTGTGCATAAAGTAACAGATCGTACTCTGTGGATATGAGCCCGTCCTAGGGCGGGGTGGATCCCCCCTGTATATACAATAAGAAAAAAAAAATACACATATAAATTAAAAATATCTAAGTTCCAATAAATATCAGAAGGAAAAATGGATATAGTCACTAATTCCACTGTTGGAGTATCTTCTCTTGTTGAAGTAGTTCAAACCGTTTCGTGATATGGAAGACCCAAGAAGAGAGGACCAATCGTGCAGAGTGTATAAAATTAATGTAACATAAATTAAAATATATGTGTTACACTCACATTTAGATGAGCTATGGCCAGCTGAGGTATAATAAGCATACAGCGGAATAATCCCCGCTTACAGGATATGTTGGTGCTTGTCCTCCAAGGGGTTTGTCCAATTCTCAGGAGAAGGAGATAAAAACAGCAAATAGTGCTCTCTGATGATATAATGAAATGGTGGATAAAATAATTTAAAATATACTCACAAATAGGCCTGGACACGGAGTGAGCTGGACGCGTTCGCATAGAGCTCCGCTCCTACCACACCATAGAAAGCAAATAAAAGCGTGGAAAAATCCCTAAAAACAAGTAAAAACGACAACTACTGGTGCCTGGAAGAATGGAGAAATGGCCAGCTAAGAAACAGCCGAAGAAGGGCACAGAACCGGGTTCATCCGTGGCAGAGTACTTTGCAGCCCCACGTGTCGGACTCGCGGGCCCACAAGATGGCGGCGACGCAGAAACTGAAACCGCATGTACCAACACCCAAACAGCATCTGGGGGTACCACACAAGCAGCGGACACAGCGCAGATCCTCCAGACCCTGGCTGAAGTGAAGACTTACCTGGCGGGGGAGATAAAGCGCTCCACTCGGGTCTTGCACGACGAAATCCAAGCCATCGGAGACCGCACCACGCGGCTAGAATCACAACTCGAAGCCACGACATCGGCACATAGTAGCCGAGTTGGCCATTGAAGATATGGCAAATAGGTCACGGCGTAACAACTTGCGCCTCAGAGGCCTGCCTGAAAAATCGGGGGAAGGCCCGGTGTCAGAAGTGGTGACAGCTATACTCAAGCCCCTGGTACCTGGCTTACCAGACCAGATGTGGCATATTGAGAGGGCGCACAGGGCACTACGTACCCGGAGACCAAATGCCAACGTACCACGGGATATCATAATCCGATTCCTGCATTTTCAAACCAAAGAGGCTCTACTCCAGAGAGGCAGAGAAGGCCCAATCACGTATCAGGGGTCCGACCTGACCCTATTCCAGGACCTAGCCCCGGCCACTTTACAACGTCGGAGGGAATGGCGGCCGATCACGGAGGCACTACGAGCAGCAAACATGCGCTATGCTTGGGGTTACCCCTTTAAATTGCTGACCTTCCACAATGGCAGGACCCACGTCCTACAACCCAGAGACGATGCCGCAGCTTTATTCGCAGACCTGGGGATCCAGGCTCCGCCGAAACTCCCACCGACGTTGGAGGGCTCGGCAGATTTGCAACCCCTACCCAGAGAATGGCAAACCATCGGGGAATGAGGTACTGGGGACGCATGGCACAGGGTCTTATTTCACTTTAGTTACTCTTTTTTCGTTTGAAAGCTGACCCAACAGATTGAAGGCCGCAGGGTCTACCAAGTGGCGGGAGGGGGGCCTGAATGTGGGGTGGGGGCAACGGGAGAGTCCGCATCACCGGGAAAAGTATCTACAGGCTACACAAGTTCGCCCGAAGGGCATAGTTTGGGAGGACGTTCCACCACAAACTTTCTATAACACCGCAAGGCGGCCGCCTTGGAGCCGGGGGCTTGGGTGTGAGATCGGGGGATGGAGGGAGGGAGGGTCACGAAGCTGCTCACATTGGCGGGCCAGCACTGCGTGGGAGTGGCTTGAGCTGACAGGTCTGAAAAGGCTGAAGACCGAGGATGGGAGCATTCAAACAGTAAGTAAATTTATTTAGTGAGTGTGGGTGGGTGACTGAGGGTAAGTGGGTGAGGATGGATGATGGGAGTGGATGGATTTGGATGATGGGAGTGGATGGATGATATGGATGGGAGTGGATGGATGATATGGATGGGAGTGGATGGATGATATGGATGGGAGTGGATGGATGATATGGATGATGGGAGTGGATTGATGATATGGATGATGGGAGTGGATTGATGATATGGATGATGGGAGTGGATTGATGATTTGGATGATGGGAGTGGATGGATGATGGGAGTGGATTGATGATTTGGATGATGGGAGTGGATGGATGATGGGATGGGATGGATTTGGATGATGGGAGTGGATGGATGATGGGATTGGATGGATTTGGATGATGGGAGTGGGTGGATGGATGATGGGAGTGGATGGATAATGGGATTGGATGGATTTGGATAAACTTAATTTACTGTTTTTTAAACATGTGTGCAATATTTATATATATATATATATATATATATATATATATAGTGTGTATACACAGTAAATACACTTTATGTTCATTATATATATCAATTGTGTTATTGTAATTTTTTTCCTACTTTAATGTTTAGTTGTATGTAATTTTAGGGGCATATTCACTAAATGCTTTTTTGTGTCTGTATTAAAAGTGTGTAAATATATATATATATATATATATAGAAGGCTTGGCCTGTAATTGTGGGAGGCACTTAAATTCCCTATTTAAACCCAGTGAGCCCCTGCTTACCTGTCTTCGACGATCTCGGAAGTGCTTCAGTGTACTTCCGGTTTACCGATCCGTGACGTCAGTTTCCCGCCCGCCGGCAGCCCGGTTCAAACGCCCTGCGGCTGTATTCGTGAGTATAACGCTTTTGCCTTACACGGACGGCATCGAAATCGTAAGTTTAGCCCTGTCGCTCACGGGCTCGGATTCACTCCGCTCCTGCATTTTCTCGGTCAGTGTAACACGTTCAGTTACACTCACACCTCGTAGTCTCGTTTAGCCGCACTGGGTTGCCATACGTTTTTCGTTCAGTTGGTGCAATACCTTCATTCTGTTCCGTTTTCTGGATATTGTTCACATTTTAAGCAATAATTTAGTAGTTACGTTTTATAAAAGGGGTTTAGGCGGTTTGTTGTATTGCCCAGTATTCTAAACTTCTGTATTTAAAGTGGTTTATATGGTCCCCTTAAAGTCATAAATAGCTAAGTAGAATAATAGGGGGTATGTTGTTCCATTGTTTTAAATGGCTGTTCATGTCCTATTTTTTGTTGTAGTCCTTACTAGTACTGACACTTCTCGCAAGTGGCCCTTCGCGGGTATACGTGTTCGCAGCTTTGTTAAAGAGGTAGGCCTCTGTGTCACCCAGTTCATTTGTGTGTATATTGTAGTTAAATAGTACGTTTCATAAATAGGTCACGTTTCTTTTCCTTTAGTTCCGTTGGTTCCCTTCAGGATAATACTCCTTTATTAGGTCAAGTTAAAGTTTTCCTTCCTCTGCAGGTATGTTATTGGTGTGTCCTGGGGGGGGGGGGGGTTCGAGGACTAGTTGTAATTCTCCCGCCAACTTAGGTATGTTCCCATAGGCCTCTTTGCCTATAAGTTTAGAGGTCCCGCAAGGCATAGGTCAGCCCTTACGTTCGGAGGTTCAGGCCAATCGTCCCAACGCATAGCTATAGCCTTGCTTCAAAACTTAGTTAGGGCCTCACCAGTCACGGCCAAACGTTTTACTTCTTTTTCATGTCACCGAGAGGCCAACACCCCGCCACCCACGAGCCAAATCATAGTTAGTGCCTCTCATAGCCACTTGGCAAGTAGTTAGGGCCTCATCTGCCACCAACGAAAGCTAAGCTAATACAATTTCGCCTATGGGCACTAGCCTAGTAAGTGGGGTCCCTCCAGCTATTTATTTTTCAGTACTAAACTCACCCTCTCTGCCCCCCTTAGAATGTCCAACGCTTCGGTGTTAGAAGACAATCTGTCGGTTACCAGCACCCCTCTCAGGTCGGGCACGCAGAGAAGGCAACCAACCCCTCCAAGTCCAGCTTCCAGCTATCGCTCCTGGACTATCCCTAAGATTACCGCTGAACTTAAAAAGAGGAATATCCCTTATCCGGCTTCAGCTAGGAAGAATGAACTTTTTCGTTTATTAAACTCTACTGAGGATAACGAAAGGCCTGGCCCTAGTTTGCAGGTTAATGTACTTAATAGCCTGGCTGAATTACACGCCATGATGACCTCCCTAGTGTCCTCAGTTGCCACTATCAATAACAGATTGGATAACCTGGAAGCTAATAATGTTCCTACAGTCCCCGAGATTCCCGGGCCGGTTGTCCAACCCACGCCCGCCCTAGGAGGTAACAGTAACCCTCCACCGGCTAGGAAAGTTACTAACGTTATTAATCCTATTCACCTAATACCGCAGTCTCTCAGACGTGACATCATAGAGGGAAAGGATGTTAACTTGGCCTCGCTACTGATAGCGGCTCAAGACGTGGTAGAAAACAGGGCGTACACGTTTGAGGATCTATCAGTAGTAATGAGGGCCAGAGACCCTAGGTTGAATAGGAAACTTAACATTCCTGAGTTTGTCTTGGCATTTGGCCTATACAGAGACGTTATCTGTACTGCTTTTCCCCTCCGCAGAGAGGAGCTAGATTTGTACCTACACAAGGTGATAGAGCTAGCTTATAAGTACGGGGGCTTTGCCTTTTACGACTATCACAAGTCATTCTCCTCTAGGTCAGCCGCTTCATTGTCTCAATATAATGCAGTCACGGACTGGGGTCAGCTAGACACAGAATTGTTTCTTATGCATTTTGCAGGTCTCAAAACCCCTTCCTGTGCCATATGCTCGTCTGCAGCTCACTCCATTAATTTCTGTCCTGAAAATGTAGCTATCCCCTCTACCAGTAACGCCAACTCCGAATTTCAGTCAACTTCCAACCAGAAGGAAATAAGAGACAAATTAGGCAGGCCAATAGTGTTCTTGGGCAAAGCTCAGGTCTGCAATAATTTTAATGCTGGGGGTTGTAGTTACAGTGCTTGTAGACTGCTGCATGTGTGCTCGCTTTGTTTCAGGGCACATGCCAAGACAATGTGCCCTAACAAATTGTACCCTAAAAAGGCATCCACTCCAATAAACATACCGAGTTTGCAACGTTACCTGGCTAATCATCCTTCTTTACATCTGGTGGAATTTCTCACGTCAGGGTTCACTCACGGGTTTCACACAGGCTTTGTCTCTCTCCCCTCAGGCATCTTGGAGTGCCCCAACCTTCAGTCAGCTCTCACAGACCCCGACACCCTACAAGTACTCTTACAGAAAGAAGTAGATAACGGCTTCATGATAGGCCCTTTCACTACTCCTCCTTTCTCCTCATGGAGAACTAACCCTCTAGGTATCGCCACTGGGAAGTTTAACAACAAAAAGAGACTTATTATTGACTTTTCTGCACCACACGCCTCTCCCACACCTAGCCTGAATGCACTAATCCCGTCAGAAGATTTTTCTCTTCAGTACGCTAGAATCGATGATGCCATTCAAGCGATTATTAACTCCGGGAAGGCAGCCTGGTTAAGTAAGTCAGATATTACTAACGCCTTTAAGTTACTTCCCATTCATCAATCACTCTGGCATCTGCATGGAGTGAAGTGGCAAGACAACTACTATTTCGCTACCAGGCTCACTTTCGGCTCCAAAAGTAGCCCCAAGTTATTCGACCTGTTCGCCGAAACCTTAACATGGCTTCTCCTGAACTTCTGCAGATGCCCAGTTGTCATTCATTATTTAGATGACTTCCTCACCATTGAACCTCACCACTGCACTCCACGCAGCCTTAATCACTTGCTCACGCTCTTCAAAGATTTAGGTGTCCCCGTAGCCCAGGACAAAACTGAAGGTCCCAAAACCGAAATTACTTTTCTGGGGATTACACTCAATTCTGTCACCATGCACGCCAGCCTGCCCCAGGAGAAAGTAGACCGAATTCTGTCTTACATTAGCACCTGCATGTCACTAGGCACTTGCACCAGGAAACAGCTACAGTCACTTTTAGGCTCACTTAATTTCGCCATGAGAATAATTCCACAGGGTAGGTCTTTCATTTCCAGAATCCTTTCACTTTTGCACGGTCTCCCTGACGATGACTCCTCTACACCCTTAGACGAGTCAGCTACAGCTGACCTGAGAATGTGGCAGCTGTTCCTTTCCTCGTGGAATGGCAGGTCACTGTTTGTTCCCCCCGTTTCCGACGATTCCCCAGTACTCTGGACTGACGCTTCAGGTACCTTAGGCTATGCAGCCATATTTGGAGACGAGTGGCTGTACGGCTCCTGGCCGGTCGAAACCACGTCACTCGAGAGTTTCAGTACCACCTCCTCTCTTTTTGAGATCTACCCTATCGTAGCAGCAGCTTACACGTGGGGGGTAGAGTGGAGGGGGCAGTCAGTCAGGTGTTTTTGTGACAACTTAGCTACCTGTAACATCATCAACAAGGGCCGCTCTCAGTCCCTCACGATCATGAACCTAGTCAGGAGACTCACTTGGCTAGCAGCTAATCTCCAGGATCTGCATATCCTGTGTTCACGTCCCAGGTATACAAAATACTGCCGCTGATGCTCTGTCACGCTTCAATTTGCAGGAGTTCTTCAGACTACATCCTACAGCTTCCCAGCAACTCAGGGTACCTCCAAAATTCGAAGACCTGGTAATGCGTTAAGCTCTCTCTTACAACTAAGCGGCACGCTTGCTCAGGCGGGTCTATCCCTTAACACGAGGAAAGCCTATTACAGAGCATATGAACTGTTTATGTGTTTCGTTCGTAATTACTGTGTAATAAATGTTTTTTCTGTTGAAACCATGGTTGCTTTCACAACTTTTTGCCACTTTTCTCTTAATCTAGCTTACAACACAATCAAACTCTACTTAACGGGAATCCAACACTACATGTTAACCTCCTTTCCCAACAAGTCTCCTTTCCTATCTTCCTACCCTCTTAAAAGTGTCCTCAAAGGCATTCATAACTTGTCAGTACACATACCCACTAAACGCCTTCCCATAGATAGTAAGCTGTTTAAGAATTTGTCCAATGTACTCGACACGTCCCCTTTCGAACATATCACAAACCTCGTTATCAAATCAGCGGCTTATCTAGCCTTTTATGGTTTCTTGAGACCCAAAGAGTTCACTGTAGAGAGAGCTTCTGATTTCAGCTCGTGTCTCCAAAAGAAACACTTAATTAAAAATCTAGATCACTACACTTTGTCCGTTACCCGTACCAAAACAAGCCAAACAGGCCCACCAGTGGAAATTAACTTTTATCCCACTTCAACCAAATGGTGTCCCGTCCGTGTATTGGATAAGCTAGTAGCAGCCCAAGCTAATTCCGCTCCTGATAGCCCACTTCTAGCTATACTAGGGAAACCCCTGACCACAAAAATCTTCATGCTTTACATACGCACCCTTTTACTCCGCTTGGGACAAAACCCACGTTCATTCTCGGGCCATTCTTTTCGCATTGGAGCAGCCACAGCTGCCTCAGGTAATCATGTACCGACACACATAATTAAAAACATGGGGAGGTGGAAATCATCCGCATACAACAGATACATTCCCAATCCAGAGAAAGAGATAAGGCTGGCTTTCTGTGATATGACTAAATGATGTACCGCTTAATAAACGCATTTTGTTTTAATGGTTATTATTTTTGCCCTCTTTTACAGGCCTAACCTTACGTCAGTTTCGGCACACCTCAACTGACTTGCTATTAAGGAACTACTTATTTTTAAACCCTGTTTTCCTTACGTCCTCGGAATGTGCCGTACACAAATAGAAGGCTTGGCCTGTAATTGTGGGAGGCACTTAAATTCCCTATTTAAACCCAGTGAGCCCCTGCTTACCTGTCTTCGACGATCTCGGAAGTGCCCCTCCCACCGCACCCTCAATTTTATCATTTTCCTAGGTGGGTCCTCTTTTACAGGCCTAACCTTACGTCAGTTTCGGCACACCTCAACTGACTTGCTATTAAGGAACTACTTATTTTTAAACCCTGTTTTCCTTACGTCCTCGGAATGTGCCGTACACAAATATATATATATATATATATACACACACACACACACACACACACACATTTTATATACACACATAAAAAAAATCTATTAAAGGGACACTATAGTCACCTGAACAACTTTAGCTTAATGAAGCAGTTTTGGTGTATAGAACATGCCCCTGCAGCCTCACTGCTCAATCCTCTGCCATTTAGGAGTTAAATCCCTTTGTTTATGAACCCTAGTCACACCTCCCTGCATGTGACTTGCACAGCCTTCCATAAACACTTCCTGTAAAGAGAGCCCTATTTAGGCTTTCTTTATTGCAAGTTCTCTTTAATTAAGATTTTCTTATCCCCTGCTATGTTAATAGCTTGCTAGACCCTGCAAGAGCCTCCTGTATGTGATTAAAGTTCAATTTGGAGATTGTGATACAATTATTTAAGGTAAATTACGTCTGTTTGAAAGTGAAACCAGTTTTTTTTTTCATGCAGGCTCTGTCAATCATAGCCAGGGGAGGTGTGGCTAGGGCTGCATAAACAGAAACAAAGTGATTTAACTCCTAAATGACAGTGAAATTGCAGGGGAATGATCTATACACTAAAACTGCTTTATTTAGCTAAAGTAATTTAGGTAACTATAGTGTTCCTTTAATATAGTGTATACAATTTTTGTGTGCGCATATACTATGTGTGTGTATATATATATATATATATATTGTGACAAAAGTACTCCTTTCCCTTGGTACCTTGCCCTGGGATTGGGGTGTTACACACAGTCTTTTCAGGCTTTAGAGACACTTCACACGCTGGATGAGGTAAAAGGACTTGCTCTTTTATTGTGGTTCCAAAATAAATGCACAGTAAGGTATAAAGGTAACAAAAATATATAAAACAAAAGCCTTGCTCTTCTGAGCACTAACTAAACAAAATAATCAGCTAACTGGGTTGGATGGCTTGTCCATTTCCCAACATAAACATAAACATAAACAACCTTACTGTTTCAGGGTTTTCAGCTCTCTGTTTCCACTCACAGAAACCAAACACAATCTCCCTCCTTCCTTGGCAGGGGAGTACTTAATAGCACTGGTAATTGACAATCCTTTTCAGGTGAGTTAAATTAGGATTCAAACTCTGGAACTGGACTTCTCACCTGTAGGTTACAAGCAACTTCCAAAATGTGGAGTGGAGCACTGGCCCACCCTACTCTCCAAGTGCTCCACCCCAGGGCCCAAATATACACATATTTAAAGTGCAACATTCATTATAACATAACACATTTCCCTGGGGCTAATTACACAAAGTAGGAACCTTGCAAAATCTGGGGAGGTATATAGATTCCCTCCAGCACAATTCCTTGCTTTCGGTCACAATATATATATACACACACAGATTTTATATATATATATATATATATATATATATATATATATATATATATATATATATATATATATATATATATACAAAAATTGGTAGCTTGGCACTCACCCTTTCTCCAGTTAGCTATTTAGATGCCTTGGTTCAATTTCACGTTATGAACTATATACAGCAATAAGAGATGCACTCTCCGGTCTTTGTAAATAATCCAATTGTATTTATTCAAAAAAATGTTACATCATCCGATCAGATCCCATCTGATCGGATAATGTAAAAATGTTTTGAATAAATACAATTGGAATATTTACAAAGACTGGAGAGTGCATCTCTTATTGCTGTATATATATATATATAGAGAGAGAGAGAGAGAGAGAGAGAGAGAGAGAGATAATAGGAAAAGCACTCCAGGGAAAACATAAACTTAACTTTTATTCAGCAACTGCCATGAGTGATCACTCATGGCAGTTGCTGAATAAAAGTTAAGTTTATTTTTTCACCCTCTAAATGAAGTCCCTGGAGTGCTTTTCCTATTCTATATCTATCATTATTGCTGACAAGCACCGGGCTATACTAATACTTTTACTGGAGTGCAAGCATTGGACAATACTATATATATATATATATATATTAAAATGAAAAGTGACTGAGTGTGGGCTGGCGAGTAAGTGTGGGCAGGTGAGTGAGTGATTGTGAGTGTGGGCAGGTGAGTGAGTGATTGTAAGTGTGGGCAGGTGAGTGATTGTGAGTGGGGGTGACTGAGTGATTGTGAGTGTGGGTTGGTGAGTAGGTGACTGAGTGTGGGTTGGTGACTGAGTGATTGTGAGTGTGGGCAGGTGACTGAGTGATTGTGAGTGTGGGTTGGTGACTGAGTGTGAGTGGGTGGGTGACGGAGTGTGAGTGAGTGACTGTGGGTGGGTGACTAAAAAAATAGAATTTTATAAATGCATTCTTTACAAACTTATCAGATGTTAAATTTCCCATGCAATTAAACTATTTACAATTCCATATTATATTATTTGGGAGTGAGAGAGTGGGAGTGAGAGAGTGGGAGTGAGAGAGAGATGGATAGATAGAAAGAGAGAGATGGATAGATAGAAAGAGAGAGATGGATAGATAGAAAGAGAGAGATGGATAGATAGAAAGAGAGAGATGGATAGATAGAAAGAGAGAGATGGATATAAAGAAAGAGATAGATATAAAGAGATAGAAAGAAATAGATAGATATGGATAGATACAAAAGAAATAGATATAGATAGATATGGATAGATAGATATGGATAGATAGATATAGATAGAAAGAGATAGATAGAAAGAAAGAGAGATATAGATAGATAGAAAGAAAGAGATATAGATAGATAGAAAGAAAGAGATAGATAGATAGAAATAGATAGAGATACAGGGAGTGCAGAATTATTAGGCAAGTTGTATTTTTGAGGATTAATTTTATTATTGAACAACAACCATGTTCTCAATGAACCCAATAAACTCATTAATATCAAAGCTGAATATTTTTGGAAGTAGTTTTTAGTTAGGTGACTATTACTGTGCATAATTATTAGGCAACTTAACAAAAAACAAATATATACCCATTTTACTACCACCACTCTCCCTGAGGGACTGCCTGCCAGTGCCAGTCACAACCACCCCACTACCACCACTTTCCCTGGGGGACTCCCTGCCAGCCACAACCCCCACACTACCACCACTCTCCCTGGGGTACCCTACACTGCTCTCCCTACCAGACATCATTTGCTCTCTCTCTCACACACTCTCACTTGCTTCTTCACACACAAATTGCTTTCTCTCTGCTCACACTCTCTGCTCACACTCTCTGCTCACACTCTCTGCTCACACTCTCTGCTCACACTCTCTACTCACACTCTCTACTCACACTCTCTACTCACACTCTCTACTCACACTCTCTACTCACACTCTCTTTGCTTACTCTCTGCTCCTAAACTCTCCACAAAGATGGTGTCACAGGGGTGGGTTTATATAGTGTGCAGAAGTGTTGCATGCTGGTAGTGCTCCCTGATTGGCTGCACTATCTGTGCAGTGAAAATCAAAATATCAGCCATTTTGTAAATTGTATAATATATATTACACTAACACTACACTACTAAGTATGAGCAATTATTAACTAAACCCAAACCCCTTCTTTAACCCCTTAAGGACCAAACTTCTGGAATTAAAGGGAATCATGACATGTCACACATGTCATGTGTCCTTAAGGGGTCATGATTCCCTTTTATTCCAGAAGTTTGGTCCTTAAGGGGTTAAGATTAAGTGGTCTGGGTGCTGCTGTGGTCCACTAGCAGTGTAAAAAAACAAAAAAAACCCACACACACACACATAAATGCCTATTTTTCTGAAGTCGCCGAAATTCCGAAGTCTCCGAAGTTGCCGAAGTTCTGAAGTCTCCGAAGTTCTGAAGTCTCCGAAGTTCTGAAGTCTCCGAAGTTCTGAAGTCTCCGAAGTTCTGAAGTCGCCTAAGTCTCCGCGGATTCAAAGTGCCGAAGTGCCGAAGTTCCGAGGTGTCGAAGTGCCGAAGTTCTGATGGTCCGAAGTGTAGAAGTGCCGAAGTTCCGGAGTCCCGAATTTCGGAATGCCAAACCGAACCGAATTTTTTCGCCATGCACATGCCTACTAACTGGTAATTATGCTGTTTTTTTTAGAAAAAAAAATATTTTATTAAATTAATTAATTTTTACTAATAGCAGGAATATATATCTGGATAAATATTGGTCAGAGTTCTGAACCACTTCAGAAGAGGGGGATGTCATTACCCTGGTCTGATATTCAAATTGACTTTATAGGTCCTGTAACAAGATCTTCAAGAGGTAACAAATACATGTTAAGTGGATAGAATGTTTGGCTTGCAAAGAGAACACAAGTACCTTGTGTGCCACTTTGTTGTTTAACCATGTCTTTTCCAGGTTCGGTCTGCCTCAAAGAATTGAGTCGGGTAGAGGTAGTCATTTTATCAGCGAAGTAGTGGCTAAAATGTGGAAAATCCTAGGTGTTAAACGACAGCTACATATTGCATACCGCGCTGCTTCTAGCGGGGGAGGTGAAGGGGGGGGAGGGGGGTAGAGCAATATAACCAGTCTATCGTTAATATTCTGAAAAAGTATGTTAAGGAGTCTGGTAAAGACTGGGACATCAAATTGCCTTTAGTTTTAATGGCGATTAGAGCTACACCTAGCACTGCTACCAAATTGTCACCTTTTGAATTGATGACAGGAAGAAAGATGGTTTAATTCTTAGTATTTTCTTTTCCAACTAACACAACTTCAGAACTCTGAAAACTTTTCTATTTTCCACAATTCTCATCATACTTGCATTTGAAATTCCTGGGACATATCGACACATCTGAAAATCTGCAACCTAACTGGTAATTATTAGTGATGTCGCAAACACAAAATTTTCGGTTCGCGAACGGCGGACGCGAACTTCCGCAAACGTTCGCGAACTGGCGAACCGCCATTAACTTCAATGGGCAGGCGAATTTTAAAACCCACAGGGACTCTTTCTGGCCACAAAAGTGATGGAAAAGTTGTTTCAAGGGGACTAACACCTGGACTGTGGCATGCCGGAGGGGGATCCATGGCAAAACTCCCATGGAAAATTACACAGTTGATGCAGAGTTCGGTTTTAATCCATAAAGGGCATAAATCACCTAACATTCATAAATCACAATGGATATGGATTGACACCTGACATATTGACACCTCGACATATGGATTGACACCTGTCATCAAAGATCCTGATACACACTGACACAGAGCAGAATAGGGACTGTTCCCCCTACATAGGGTCACTTGGCAGATATGGATTGACACCTATCCTAAGGATCCCTGATACACACTGACACAGAGCAGAATAGGGACTGTTCCCCCTACATAGGGTCACTTGGCAGGTATGGATTGACACCTGTCCTCAGGGACCCTGATACACACTGACACAGAGCAGAATAGGGACTGTTCCCGCTACATAGGGTCACTTGGCAGATATGGATTGACACTCTCCACAAGGACAAGCTGCAGGCTTCCTGGCAGGGCCCATACAAGGTGGTAGAGCAGGTTTGTGATACCACCTTTGTGATCGGTGTGGTCACAGGCACGGGAGGCAAGCGCATGCTCCATGTGAACATGCTCAAGCCATACCACGAGCACACGGAAGAGGTAACCGCGATCTGTGCACCTGCCACTGAAGATTATGATAATTTGCCACTCCCAGATCTCCTAGACCAAGAGGGCCAGAGCGGAGACCTGGGAGAAGTACAGTTAGGAGAACGGTTAGACCCCCAGGAGCGAACCCAGGTCCAAAGACTAATCCAGGACAAGGGGGCCACGTTTTCCAACCTACCTGGGTACACTCCGTTAACTGCTCACAAAGTTGAAACCCTAGACCAGACCCCCCTTCGCCAAACTGCCTATCGCATACCTGAAGCAGTTAAAGAAAATATGCGGAAATAAATTGAGGAAATGATGCAGTTAGGGGTGATAGAACACTCTGACAGCCCCATGGGCCTCCCTGGTAGTACTAGTACCGAAACGGGATGGCACGACCCGTTTCTGTGTAGACTACCGGAGGCTAAACGATAAAACAACCTCAGACGCCTATGCTATGCCCTGGATAGACGAGCTCCTAGACAAAATGGCCAGAGGCCAGTACCTCACCACAATAGATCTGTACAAGGGGTACTGGCAAATTCCATTAGCCGAGGACGCCATCCACAAGTCGGCATTTGTCACCCCGTTTGGCCTGTATCAGTTTAAGGTCATGCCATTCGGGATGAAGAATGCCACGGCTAACTTTCAGAGGATGGTAGATCGGCTACTGGATGGGTTTCAGGAGTATGCCTGCGCCTACTTGGATGATATAGCCATTTTTAGCTGCTCCTGGCCCGAACACCTGACCCACTTTGGAGCCGTACTAGA
The DNA here is from genome assembly GCF_036172605.1 of Pelobates fuscus. Lineage (NCBI taxonomy): Eukaryota > Metazoa > Chordata > Amphibia > Anura > Pelobatidae > Pelobates > Pelobates fuscus. Next base: position 240,838,888 of record NC_086320.1, read on the forward strand.
CCGGATTAGGGAGGCCGGACTGACGCTAAAGCCCAGTAAGTGCCATATAGGAATGGCAGAAGTTCAATACTTAGGGCACAGAGTTGGGAGCCTGCTACAGAAACCAGAACCCACTAAAATAGAGGCAGTCGCCAAGTGGCCAACCCCCCGCACTAAAACCCAGGTCCTCGCATTCCTGGGTACCGCAGGGTACTACAGGAAATTCGTAGCCAATTACAGCACCCTAGCTAAATCTCTCACAGATCTAACACGTAAAACCTCCCCAAGATAGTAGTATGGGCCCCAGAGTGTGAACAGGCCTTCCAACAGCTCAAGACGGCGCTCATTAAATCACCTGTACTTTCTGCTCCTGATCCAACTAAACGCTTTCTCGTCCATACAGACGCTTCTATGTTTGGATTGGGAGCAGTACTGAGCCAAGTCGGAGCAGATGGCGGCGAGCAACCCGGGGCTTATCTAAGCCAGAAACTTTTGCCCAGGGAAGTAGATACACTGCCATTGAAAAGGAGTGCCTGGCGGTGGTGTGGGCCCTCAAAAAGCTGCAACCTTACTTGTATGGGCAACCGTTTACCTTACTCACAGATCACAACCCGTTGGTGTGGCTGAACAGGGTGTCAGGAGACAATGCCAGGCTGTTGCGCTGGAGTTTGACGCTACAGCCTTTTGACTTTACAATTCACTATCACCCTGGGAAGCAAAATGGCAATGCTGACGGGTTATCCAGACAAACATAGCTTGAACAGTGATCTGTGAGTACTCCTCCGGACATCCCCAAGCCGATCCTGGCCTGCTTCAGGACGTCCTGTAAGCCTGGGTACTTATGCACAAAGCATTGTACGATCAGATTACATACATGTGCCATGCACGGCACATGTGTCAACTTGCCCAAATTCAATGCCGCCAACAAATTTCTTACGTTGTCACAAACCACTTTGCCGATCTCCAGTTGGTGTGGAGTCAGCCACTTTTCCACCTGTGCGTTCAGGGCGGACAGGAGTGCTGGTCCGGTGTGACTCTCTGCTTTCAAGCAAGTCAAACCCAAGACGGCGTGACACTGCCGTATCCGGGATGTGGAATAGTACCGGGGGTGCCGTTGATGTGGAGCAAGACGCAGCAGCAGAAGAGGACTCAGCCGAGGAGGTTATGGAAGAGGATGGAGTAGGAGGAGTAGAGGAGGTGGCAGCAGGCCAGCCTGCAAGTCGTGGCGGTGTCACCAACTCCTCTGCAGAGCCACGCATTCCATGCTTGGCAGCCATCAGCAGGTTTACCCAATGCGCAGTGTAGGTGATATACCTGCCCTGACCATGCTTTGCAGACCAGGTATCAGTGGTCAGATAGACCCTTGCCCCAACACTGTGTGCCAGACATGCCATTACTTCCTTTTGCACAATCGAGTACAGGTTGGGGATTGCCTTTTGTGCAAAGAAATTTCGTCCGGGTACCTTCCACTGCGGTGTCCCAATAGCTACAAATTTTTTGAACACCTCAGACTCCACCAGCTTGTATGGTAAAAGCTGGCGGGCTAATAGTTCAGACAAGCCAGCTGTCAGACGCTGGGCAAGGGGGTGACTTTCTGACATTGGCTTCTTATGCTCAAACATGTCCTTGACAGACACCTGACTGTGGGCAGATGAGCGGGAACTGCTCAAGGCGAGAGACGTAGTGGCGGATGGTTGAGAGGGGGCAAGGAGGACAGCAGTGGTTGACGTGGCTGAAGATGCTGGACCAGGAGGAGGATGGCGGCTTTGAGTTTGTGTGCTGCTTGTACTCATGTGTTGATCCCATAGGCGTTTGTGATGTGCGATCATGTGCCTACGCAAAGCAGTTGTACCTAGGTGGGTGTTGGACTTCCCACGACTCAGTTTCTTTTGGCATAGGTTGCAAATGGCATCGCTGTTGTCAGAGGCAGACACACAAAAAAAATGCCACACTGCTGAGCTCTGCAATGACGGCATTCTGGTGGTGGACACAGCATGCGTTGATTGGCGTGCTGTCGGGCTGACCCCGGGTGCCGATGCATGCTGTCTGACTGTGCCACTAGCTCCTTGCGACGACCTCCCCCTGCTTCCAACTCGTCTCCTCCTCCTCCTCTCTGTCTCCCCATCTGAACTTTCGCCCTGTTCTTCTTCTTGCCGAGCGGGCACCCACGTGACATCCATGGACGCATCGTCATCATCAACCGCTTCCCTTGTATCTGACAACTCAGCAAAGAAAGCAGCAGCGGGTACAACATCATCATCATCACACCGTACGTCCATGTGTGTAATGCTGCCTGCCTGAGATATATCCCTGTTATCTACATCCTCTGGCAATAATGGTTGTGCATCACTCATTTCTTCAAACGGATGTGTAAATAACTCCTCTGACATACCAAGTGAAGCGGCTGTGGTGCTAGTGTTGGTGGTGGCGGCATGCGGGTGAGTGGTATCTTGAGAGGTGCCCGCAGCTAAGCTGGAGGAGGATGGTGCGTTAAGGTTCCGAGCTTAAGCTGTAGAAGATTGGGTGTCCTGTGTTAGCCAGTCAACTATGTCCTCAGAACTTTTCAAGTTCAGGGTACGTGGCCTCTGAAAACTGGGCATTATTTTAGAACAAAAGGGAATCACAGCACCACGACCACGATGGCCCCTGCGGGGTGTGGTTGCCTTCTAGGTAACCATTTTAGTATTTGGACTCAAGAGGGCAGTATTGTCCCACTAAACATACCTATCCAGGAAAGTGGCGCACACGGTACTCGTGTTCTCTTTACAAGGCAAACATTCTATCCACTTTGTGTACATACATGTAACGGTTAACATGTATTTGTTACCTCTTGAAGATCTTGTTACAGGACCTATAAAGTCAATTTGAATATCAGACCAGGGTAATGACACCCCCCTCTTCTGAAGTGGTGCACGATGGGTTGGACCATGGGGTTGATATTGCGGACAAATCAAGCATCCCTGACAGTATGTCTTAACATCTCTTACCATGTGTGGCCAATATGCATAATCACGCAATATCTCATATGTGATCTTATCACCACGATGCCCAGATGTAGGTGCATCATGTGCGTGTTGGAGCATTAACCCTCGGTATACAGTTGGGACTACCCATTGTTGAATACCATGTTTAGAAGTTCTGACCAGCAACCCATCCATGATACTAAATTGGACTTTATATCTCATCAAGATTCGTAAATCTTCATTATCTTTGCAATCCTCATCTGTGATGGGATTGGCAGTAGGGTCTTCTATATGTTTATAGAATATGCCTATGACAGGATCGTTCTTCTGACTGGTAATCAGGTCCTCACTAGGAGCTTCTTGACTCCATTGCACGACATTTAAGTCAGCATTATCTCTAGCCTGTCGTCTAGTTATGGCTTCAACATGAATTGAACCCATAAGATCATCAATGTTTAGGGTTTCACCATTGATGGCTGCTTGTTTTGCCAGTGAATCGGCTAAGTCATTACCATCCTTGTCAATACCTTCTATCTTAGAATGGCCTTTGGTTTTCTTCCAATATATGGTTAAACCATGTTCCTTAACCAACTCATCGATTTTACAAAACAGTTTCCCATGTTTAACAGGTTTGTTATTGCTTTTCAGCATTTGTTTACGTTTCCAGCTAGGCAGATATTCAACGAAACTGTTGCGAACATAGTTGGAATCAGTTATGATAACAAATTCTGTGATACTATATTCTTTTGCCATTTGAATGGTCTTATATACTGCACAGAGTTCGGCTATCTGACTGATTTTGGGACCAATACTGTATCCTATAGATACATTGGGATAATCACCTATCCAGGCGATTCCGATACCTGCAACTAACTTCCGTTCAGTACCAGCGACGTGGTGATATGAACAACCATCAATGTATACCCACGGTAGTGGTCGACAGTATTCCTCGTCATAAACTTTATAAGGGGATAACAATTGCTCTTCTAGGAAGTCATCTCCGGTGTCATTATCATCCAGAGATGGAGCAGTACAGTCATGTAATTCTGCTAAACCTTGGGCAACTGGGCTTCTCTTATTATGTTTATAACGGACTTCTAACGGCCATCCCTGTAAGGATAGAGTCCATGCAGTAATCCGACTGTTAGAGAGATTACCGTCTCTAATTATTTCACTCTGCAGATACTGTAGAGGTTGGTGAGCTGTTTCTACAATTATTTTCTCACCTTGGATATAGCTACGAAAAGTTTGTAGTGCCCAGACAGTCGACAATAACGCCTTCTCACACGTGTTGAATTTAACTTCAACAGGTGACAAAGTCTTGCTAGCATATGCAATAACTTTGTTTAAACTGTCCTGCTTCTGATACAGTACAGCACTTATGCTTAAATCGGTATAACCTGTCTCCAGATAGAAGGGTTTACCCCCCTCTGGGTATGCTACACAGGGTGCCTGAGTGAGCTTCCTCCTCAGTTCACTTACCGCTAGGTCCTGAGGCTCCCCCCAGTTACAGGTAATTTCCTTTTTAAGCAGGTGTAAGAGTGGTTTTGTTAATTCTGCATAGTTACCTATAAACTTACGGGAGTAGTTAGTCATACCAAGGAACGATCTTAATTCCCTGATGTTTGAAGGTGTTTTAGCCTTTAGTACGGCTTCAACCTTCTTCCTCTGGGGATTTAATCCTTCAGAGGTTACCTCATGTCCGAGGAAATTGACATGGGTGCGACACCATTGCGCCTTTTGTAAAGACAGTTTAATCCCTGCTTCTCTTAACTGAGTGAGAACATGTCTAATCTCTATGATATGCTTATCAAAGGAAGTACTTTTCAGCAAGACATCGTCAACATATGATAACGTTCCTCTCTCGAGTGCGTCAGGCATAGCTTTATGCATGAACACAGCGAATTCATGACCAGAGTTTATGTAACCGAAAGGCATACGGGTCCAGGTATACTGCTGCTTTCCAAATGTGAAGGCCAATTTGTATTGGTCTTCATTATGGACTGGTACAGTCCAATATCCCTGCGCACAGTCAATGGCAGTGAATATTTTGGATCCCTGCATTTGTACCAAACATTGGTCTATGTATGGCACCAGCCAACCAGACATATAGACGCGTTTATTTAGCTGTCGTAAGTCAGCGCATAAACGCCATTGTCCATTAGGTTTCAGAATCCCCAAGATCGGATTATTATACGAACTGGACGTATAATGCCCCTTTCCCTTAAATTCTGAATGATGTCTTGTAGACCATCATATGACGCTAATGGGAGTCTATATTATTTGATAAATACAGGTGGTAAATTTGGATCAGTTTGTATTCTGGCTACGTGGAGGTTAGTTAACCCACAGTCGTATGAATCTTTGGCAAAAATATCTTGGAATTCCAAAAGGATTTCCTTTAGCTGTTGCCGCTCAGCATCGTTGGAGCAGCCGTCAGCTAAAGATATTTGCTCTTCTAGCCTTTCCTGAAATCCTGGAAAGATTTCAGGCTGGCCTATCTCATAAGCTTCTTCAAGCCTAGAAGTTAGGTCAGTTCGGTGTTGACTCACCTTTTCTCTTTGGTCATGATATTCTTGTGATTCCTGCTCATTGAGCGGATGATCGAAGGTGATTGATGCTTCTTCGATTTTACACGAGCCGTCTTCGAAGTTGAAGGGATATACAGATAGGATAGTGAATATTCCTTCTGGGGAGGAATGGAATATTTGATCGACAATTTCGTCCTCAGCTAAGTATTCTTCAGGGATGAGGCCTATAATTTGGTTTTGGAAACCAAATGTATAGTACTCAGCATCCAATGCTAGACCTAATAACGTTCCTTTTGGTAAAGTAACACTATTGGGTGTAACATTGTTGACCATGATATAGGTGGAATTCTTACCAATACTTACCATTGGTGTATGCGTTACCACCATCCCTAATTGTTGTATCCTGTTGGATAAACAGATTAGGGCATCAGAGTTTTCTAATCTCTGACCCTCCTTGACCTGTAGGGGTAAAAGAAAATTACTTGTCCCCTGTGGAATGGTTATGTCATCAGGTACTTGCATACTTACCGCATATGGTAGTATTTGTCCTGATCTCAGGGCGTTTTCCTCGTGTAGGTATCCACAAGGATTACCTTTTAACCTTGTCCAATTAATCAGGTCAAGGTGTATGGCAAAGCGATGTATGACATCATTGCCAATGTAAACCTGATAGCGAGGTTCGTCTATCACTCGGAATAAATGTTTAACTGTCTTATTTCCGATGGAAATAGATAGTAAACATTTTGCTATCACATTGTGACTCTCTGATTCGCCATCCAGATTCTGGATCCACCTGTCATGTGGGGAAGCGTACCTGATCATTTTAGGATTAGCGATCTGCTTTAACAGACTTCTGCTAATATAGCTGTTCTCACTCTGTAAGACCAGCTTTGCATTCCTACTTCTTCCTAAGTCATTTATCTGAATAGGAAAGAATACGTTATTATTAACCCTTTCAATTCTGGCAAGGAATTGAGCATGACCTGCCAGATCTACAGATTCAACATAGTCCCTGTGGAGAGAAATGGTTAAAACATCACCTTCCAGAGAGACATTCTGGATCCTCTCTGGAGTAATTCTTACGGAATGCTCATCTACAGGTGCGATTGCATCATTCACCTGTAGGATAGTCACGTCAGGTGACTGACTATTCCTAAAATGTACCTCTATCGAGTCAGGTCTTTCTTCTATTACATGGCAGTTACGATCAGATTGTACATGTGATTTCTCATAGGTTATAGGAACCTTAGCTTGTGACCATACAATTCCATTCACACAGTCAATAATTGTGTTAAGTCTTCTGAGTATGTCTATACCCAGAATCAGTCGGTTATAGGGGAGATCTACCACTATCACCGGGTGTCTAAAGGTTTTGTTACCTATTTTAAACTTTAACCAGGTATTGCCAATAACATGAAGTGCATTTCCTCCAACGCTCAACAAAGCATTGGGGAAATTTCTTAGCTTCGGCTTATCCGTTGCTAAGTCCATTACCTGCTGGAAGTAGGTATTGGATAATATTGTGGCTTGTGAACCAGTATCTATTAACCCTTTGAAAGGCTGGGGTAGCGAATCCTGTATTTCTACAGACATGTAGTACCTTCCTTCGTGTTCTTCTAATTCACATAAGAATTTAGAATGTGTCAACATATTACTTGTTTTCCATACATTACCGGTCACAGCAGTAGTTTCTACCTGTACTGAGGAATGCTCAGTCTTACCCACAGGCCCATCCTTTTTAGGAATATCTTGAACTGTCAAGCGGGAACTAGTGGTCGGCATCTCATCAGTTAACCCTTTCAGGTCTGGATCCTGGAAACTAGTGGTTGCTGGGGCTATTTTAGCCTTTGGCTGAAATGAAAAAACAGAGGAACACGTTGCGCCTCCTTCACCCGGAAGTGAAGTGACAGGGTAGGCAATAGGTTTCCTAACACAACTATCGTTTATTTGACTGTTAGTACCTGGAAAGGAAACAGGGTTAGGTATTACATCTACTGACAACCTATCCTGTTTAGTCACTGTAGCTATTGTGGCTGTGGCATTTGTTGTTGCTGCTGCAATTGCACAGGTGGCTCTGCAATTGGAGCTGTCCCTAAAAAAGGATTGATAGCAAAGTTTCGGTTAATCTTTGTTATTTCCTCCATTAATTTGCCCATCTGGTCTGTCAATTGACCAACCTGATGACGCAAATTATTTCCCCCATTGCCGTTTCGTCTTTGCCCATTAGAATTTGGTTGGGATGGCTGAGACTGTTGGGAGTTATTGGAAGCAGATTGGTTATTTCTGTTTCCATATCTCCTATTTCCCTGAGGATTCCTTCTCCATTGGGAATTGCCTTGGTTTTTATTAACCCAGGGGCGTTTATTCCCATTGGTATTGGATTTTTCAGAGTTATTGTCAGAGGAGTTTGCAGAATTGCTTCTGGATTTTTCCTGTTTCTGAGGTTTTGGTGTTTCCAAAACCTCGGAATAGGTCCTCTTTTTCTGTTGGGTTTCTAAACCTAACTGAATTTTAGTCTCTGACACCATTTTATCACCAAGTTTCTTAAACTTTGGCTGATTTTCGTCATGTGCATGGTGTATAGTATACAATTTCATGCACTGACTGACTAGCCATTCTAATGGTAGCTTACAATCATAATCTCTTGCTAAATTAATTTGTATACTTACTGGCATGGCATGAAAATACAGATCTTTGAAATCTGTGCTTTCATACCTGGGTTTTCTTTGGGCCACGGAGTATGCATTTTTAAGAATTACTAAAAATTATCTGGGGCTTTGATCTGGACGGCACTTTAAGTTATAAAGCGCCTTCTTTGCAGAAGCAACGGTTTTATACTTACCATATTCCATGATTATTTCATATTTCATCTTGGACCAGGACATTAATTGCATAGCTTGAAGACTCTCAAGATAAACACGGCACATTGAATCAAAGGTCCATGTAATGAACCATTTCTTATGAATGTCATCATACATGCCCAATGAATTCATTGCTCTATCATAATTTTCCAGATGTTCAGATATGTTTCCTGAACCTCTAGAAAATTGTGGGACAGTCTCTCTAAGGAACTTAACAACCTTTGGCGATTCATAAACAGGTGTCGTCAGTGGCGTACACACAACCCATGGGGCCCCGGTGCGAAAACTGATCTGTGGGCCCCCCCCCGCTTACTCTGCGCGGGCTGGGGCCGCAACACATGGCGGGCGGGCACCTGGTCGCAGGGCTGCGACCCGTGCGACCGCGGTATGTACGCCAGTGCATGCATAAACACATACACTTAAAGGACCACTACAGACACCCAGATCAAATCAGCTCAATGAAGTGGTCTGGGTGCCAGGTCTCTCTAGTTTTAACCCTGCAGCTGAAAACAGCAGTTTCAGAGAAACTGCTATGTTTCACTGAGGGTTAATCCATCTCTAGTGGCTGTCTCATTGACAGCCGCTAGAGGATTTTCTGCGATTCTCACTGTGAAAATCACAGTGAGAAGACGCTGAACGTCCATAGGAAAGCATTGAGTAATGCTTTCCTATATGGGCGGTTTGAATGCGCGCGTGGCTCTTGCCACGCATGTGCATTCGGAGCTGAGAGGCGGATCGGGACGGAGAGATCCCCAGCGCCAAGGGAGCCCGGCGCTGGAGAAAGGTAAGTGCTTTAGACACACACACACACTCTCATGAACAGACGCACACATTTATTGACAGACACACACTCAGTGACAGACGCACACAAACATACTCAGTAACAGACACACACTCTAAAACTAACACACTCACTCACACTAACACACTCACTAACACACACTCACTCACTCACACTCACTAACACACACAAAAACTAACACAAACTAACACTAACACACACTAACACACTCACTAACACTCTCACTAACACACTCACTAACACAATCACTAACACAATCACTCACACAATCACTCACACAATCACTCACACTAACACACTCACACTAACACACTACCACTAACACACTCACACTAACACACTCACTAACACACTCTCTCACTAACACACACTAACACAAACTAACACTAACGCACTCACTAACACTAACACACTCACTAACACTAACACACTCACATTAACACACACACTCACTCACTCACTAACACTAACACTAACACACTCACTAACACTAACACACTCACTAACACACTCACTAACACACTCACTAACACACTCCCTAACACTAACACTAACACACTCACATTAACACTAACACACTCACTAACACACTCTCTTACTAACACACACACACACACTAACACTCACTAACACTAACACACTCACTAACACTAACACTAACACACTCACATTAACACTAACACACTCACTAACACACTCTCTCACTAACACACACACACACACACTAACACAAACTAACACTAACACACTCACTAACACACACACTAACACACTCACATTAACACACTCACTAACACACACACTCACTCACTAACACTCACTAACACACTCACATTAACACACTCACTAACACTAACACACTCACTAACACTAACACACTCACTAACACACTCACTCACACTCTCACTAACACACTCACTAACACACTCACTAACACACTCACTAACACACTCATTAACACACTCACATTAACACACTCACATTAACACACTCACTAACACTCTCACTAACACACTCACTAACACACTCACTAACACACTCACTAAACACACACACGTTTTTTCTGTTTTTTTTTTTTATTTAATCCCCCCAGCCTCCTTACCTGTGTGAGAGCTGGGGGGATTCCCTGGGGTCCAGTGGTGTTGCTGGTCACCCGGCTGGCGGGCGCGCGAGGGAGCACTGTCCCCTGGGTGCTCCCTCTTCAGCTCCCTCGCGCGCCGCGTACTGATACCGGAGCCGGAAGATGACGTCATCTTCCGGCTCCGGTTTCAGTGCGGTGCGCGAGGGAGCTGAAGAGGGAGCACCCAGGGGACAGTGCTCCCTCGCGCGCCCGCCAGCCGGGTGACAGCAGGGCCAGCCTCGGGGGGCCCGGAGGTGGCCGGCTCCTGGGCCCCCCAGCAGAAGAGGCTGGCCCTGTGGGTACATACCGGGTCGCAGGGGCGGCCGGGCCCCCTGGTGGGCCGGGCCCGGTCGCAGCCGCGACCCCTGCGACCCTGGTATGTACGCCACTGGGTGTCGTTGATTTACGATTTCTGTTTCTGTTTTCCCTGTGATGGGGTAAACGTCTATGCGATCTGTCTGCTGAAGAGGAATTAGACCCGTACAACAGTGCAGATGGCATATCAGTTACATGGCCTTCAGAGTGGACAGTGCAATCACTTTCACTCCCATCACTCTGAGCTTCTTGTTCACGTTCACAATTCTGATCAGCATCAGAATCCTGCCAGTGCACAGAACCATGTCTGTTTTCATTCCTATCAACCTGAGTCTGATTCCCTCTGTCAAGTTTGGCTAGGACAGTCTTTTCAAACTGTTCTGCCCAAGATTGCCAAGAATCTACAGGTGTTTTCTTAGAATTACTCACATATTTACTTAGAGACTGTTTTATGAAAACCTGGTTTGGTGTGGGAAAATCATAACAAGGAGGGGATTTATAGATAGTCTTTTCTTGCATTTTTGTGCAACTTTTTGGCACAGAATGATGGCTACCAACCTCACTGCCTGATTTCAGACTCTCCGCTTCATACTCATCCAATTGCGTTTTAAGCTGATTTATTTCCTGTGCACATTTATCCATCAAGGCTTTCATTTCTTTTTCATGATCAGCCTGACGAGTGTTATGCTCAGCAAGTAAATCTTGGTATTTCCCATCTTGAATGCCAAATTGTTCACTGTACGTGTCCAGTTTTGTATTCAATAGCTTGTTTTCATCTAACGCCTTAAGAAGTGCTGTCATAAAGAAAGGCCAAGAGTGTATTATGTACCCCATTTTTTTCTCTAGGTTCTTTTGTTCAGCAATTACTTTAAGGTGTATTAGTATGTGTTCATCAGATATCATCGTGCGTTTAGCATCCCATTCTATGCTTTTTAACCAAACATCATAGCTTAAATCATTTTTTATATGTTTATGAATATTGATTAGAGCATTTTTTCTTAGGTCTTCAATTATTTCACAATTATCTGTTACAGATTTATCGCTGCCGCTGGCCATATTTTATACAGTGATTTAATCTCAATACAAAACTCTTTTCTATATTAAGATTAATATTGCATGAATTACAAATATTATTGTATATGGAATATAATTTCAACTTAAACGATCTCAGCAGCGTGCCTCCAATTTGTGGGGATATTTATGGGATAATAATAGTAAACAGATGAGAATTACCCACTATTTTAATTCTCAGATCCCTAATCGTTATCGTTATAAGTGAAAGGTAAACCATATAATTAAGTCACAGATTTGTTATAAAAATAGATAATTTATTTTTATATTCAAATGATAATAATATAAGTAACATGCATGATAATAATCAATGGAATTTCAGTATAACAATATGCAATACAATATGGCAATAATCAATGAATATTCAGTATAAAAATGGTATGCAATACAAAGTGGCAATTTACTTCCTGGTTAATATAAACACATCTACATCACTTAGCTGTCAAGACAATTTATGATAGGCCTCACAGAGAAGGAATGCGAAAGTTTCACAGGGAGACGGAGCTTTACGGAGAGAAGGGAATTCCTAGCAGCGTGAAGCAATAAAAACTTAGCTGGCAGAGTAACCCTTTCAATGCTGGCTAGACCTCTTCTAGGGATTTAAGATCTACTCTTGTGTAATTTTAAATAAAATTTTATATTTAAAGTCAGTAACCACTTCCTTGATTCCATCAAATTAAGAGAAAATCTTACTATGTTACATAAGCTGATATTTTAATTAATTTGTCTAACAGATATTTTATCTTATTTAGAGCAAATCCGTACAGCTGGATAAATGTCACAATATACTAATTTGTGATATGTCACAGAAATAAACACTTATCCCAATTTCATCTGCAGTATGAAATGGTTATAAATATATATTTCTTAGTTAATTAAGATTTCTAAATATTGAAATCTAATTGTGATTTATCCAGTCATATATCATGCTATTAATTTTAATTAATTAATGGAAGCCAGTATATTTACCAATTTAAGTAGATATTTTCTCATCAGATGTTCTCAGGTAGCTAAGTGTCATGGGTCTCTTTCTCTGCATGGAGTGTAAGAGTTTCTTGGTTACTCTGATCGCCCGATTCTGCCTGGATCTCTCTGAATCCCCAGAGTGTTGTAATGTTCCTCTCTTCAATCTTTGAATGTCCGAATCCCTGAATCTCCCTCTCTTCCCTTGTCTTAACTTTTTAAAGGGGAAATTACTCTAAGCGATAGCCAATCACAAATGTGGGGTGTGGTTGCCTTCTAGGTAACCATTTCAGTATTTGGACTCAAGAGGGCAGCATTGTCCCACTAAACATACCTATCCAAGAAAGAGTTAACTTTTCCTGGTGGCTATTTTTGACGTCATTTTCGTTATCTATATGGTGGCTATAACTTATTTTATCCTTTCAGATCAAAGGGTCTTTCTGAAATTTCTTCAGACTATGCGTCTCCATTTTCTGTAGTAATTCCTAATATGACAGCTTGTAATACTACATATGACCCCGAAATATAATGGGATCTTGTTAGGTATAGAAAGTAAAATTTAATTATTTAATCCTCTGTCACATATGTCTGGATATAGAATTTATTTATATTCCATTAGTACCTAGACAGTCTCTTATCACTTGGGTTGTTTATACAAGACATTCTTAGCCCTGGGAAAGCGGTCAGTTTTAGAGAAAGGATAGAAATTTTGTGTCTGGAGTCTGGTCTATTTAGATTGACTTCAGAATATACACTTTGTATTTCTATCATAGCACAAAATGTCTGCCGATATAAATACCCTGACAGCACTCCCTGGCTTCTTCGCCTTAGGTTAGTGGTCCCGCGAGGCCAACACCCATCCTCATACTCGGAGGTACTACGCCCCTCGGGCCAATTCATAGTTAGTCGCCTCGCATTGTGGCATAGAGAGGGCCTCACCTGTCACTCCCAGTCTATCTTATGTTAACTGTCACCGAGAGGCCGACACCCCACCACAACGCTCAGTGGCCACGCTATCCCCTCGCGCCAACGCATAGATAGAGCCTCTCAAGCCGCTTGGCAACTCGCAGGGCCTCACCTGTCACCAACCTAGAGTAATTGTTTCGCCGCATGGCGGCACTAGCTAGTCAGCCAGCACACGCACGCGCGCACACACACACGTAGCACTTTGGGGGAGGCCGCACCTGCAGACCCCGTTATGCAGACCCACTACGTTACAGGACCAATGATCCGACCAGGTATCTTAGCGGATTGTTTCCCGCCTCGTTATTGCTCTAGTTTCAAAGGTGAGTCTATATACCCTTACAGTAATTCAAACAGTATGTCAGAACTATCATTCTTGGATATTCCATGTGTTCAATACGTTACTCACTTACGAACTAAGGGTCTACTTCATAATTAATTTAGCAGTATGAAAAAAACAAAAAATAATTGAATTAATAAATATTCATATTCATATTCCCCTTGCGGCAGACCATCGTCAGGTCCTCAATACGCTTCTGTACATATGACTGCTTCCAGTTTTATTCATTACAAATATACTGTTATTAACTGGCAGCCCGTTGGGGGCTTTTCGGTACATTAAGTTCTAAATTGCCATACGTTGACTCATACTGTCGCTTAATTATCACGTCTACGTAAATTATATAAGGCAATGCAGGTAAAAGCGTTAGCATTCTAATATGAGAGGCTGGACCAGAGTTCCCACTTGTTTCATGTCGGTCATCAAGGCATCATTTAGCCTTCATTGCGTACAAACGAATACAATTCAAATCCCTGACTGCTAGTAGAGACTTGTCTCGGCTCGCCTACCGTTCACAATGTTCTACGTGCGCATTCAATCATTTGGGTACGCTATTTTACGCTGTTATCCTCATGGAATGGTAGGTCATCGTTCTTTCCCCCATCTCCGATTCCCCAGTTATCTGGACTGACGCTGCAGCTTCAGTCGGGTACGCGGCATTGTTTGGGGTCTAGTGGGTATATGACAGTTGGCCACCTGAAGCAGTTACGCTAGAGAACTTCGACAACACCTCAGCGTTATTCGAAATCTTCCCCATAGTGGCAGCAGCACACACTTGGGGTGGAATTGGGGGGGTGAAATAGTTAAGCGTTATTCTGCTATCTTAGCGGCCTGTGATATAGTTAACAAAGGCCGCTCTCAGTCCCTGTCTGTTATGTATCTCGTACGAAGCTCACATGGTTGGCAGGTAGAATTACAGGTTTACATTTGTTGTACGCATGTTCCGGGAACTTAATAACGCAGCTGACGTTTTGTCACGTTCTAATTTGCAGGAATTTTCGGTCTGCACCCTACTGCGAACAAGCTACCCAAAACTCCCTCGTGGTTCAAATTACTAATCATGCTTTAAACCAATTGTTGGCTCACAGAATGATTCTTGCTCAGGCAGGTTTATCAAAAAAAAAAAAAAGAAAATATAAAATTAGATATATTAATAAATGTATATATATATATATATATATATATATATATATATAGTAGGGCATTTGACATGTTCTAAGTATTTGTTCGCGATTTTAACATAGTCAATCATTTTTTGTAGAAACCATGGTTGCAGTTACAACTTTTGGCCACATCTCATCATAACTAGCATACAATATCATCAAACCATACTGGACAGGGATACAGCACTTCATGCTTACTCTCTACCCGAACAAGACTCCCTTCTTATCCACATACCCCATTAAATACATTCTAAGCAGTTATGCTATACATACGTTCATTATTACTTAGACTTGGCCTTAATCCAAATCCCTTCTCGGGTCATTCATTCCGGATCGGGGCTGCCACTGCGGCATCAAGTAGTCAAGTGCCAACACATATCGTAGAGAGGGAAACGCTGGAAATCTTCGGCATACAACCGGTACGTTTCAAACCCAGAGAAAAATCAGACTAGCTTTCTACAATATGTCTAAATAATGTTGCTATTGTGGTAATAAATAAAACGTTCATACTTTTTGGCCCTCTTTTTGCAGGCCTAACCTCTCGTCGGTTTCGGCACACCTCAACCGACTATTATTTATCAAAATTACACTCACTTTAAATGTGCGCCCCCTTTCATAATCCCGTACACAAATATATATATATATATATATACACACACACACACACACACCTACATACACACACATGAATTTTAAAGGAAACTACTGCGTGTGCTCTCCTTCTCTCCTTTACAGTAACATATTGCTATGAGGCCAGAGGTTCCTTGCCAATGTGTACCTCCAGCCTCACAGCAATAACTTACCTCAAAAGAGAGCACTCAGTGGTCTTATTGTGACCTTAAATTTCTCTTAAAAAAAGGATTAATTAACACCAACGTTTCAGTCCATATTTGGAATTATATCAGAAATTCCAAATATGGACTGAAACGTTGATTTTAAGAATGAACCCCTTTTTGAAAGAAATTCAAGTTTAAATTAAAACCACTGAGTGCTCTCCTTCAAGATAAGTGCTCTCCTTTCATGCCACTGCTCCTCAAACTTTTCTCACAAAAGGCCCACCAAAGTTTTTCCCTGAATTCCCTGCAAGCAAAAATATATATAAAAAAAACATAGGAGTCATAAAATGCATACGCAGAACAGTGTTATGTTTCTCCACAGAACATGCCACAGTCAGTTGGCCCATTTAACATATGCCAAGTCAGGTGCCCAGTAATAAATTCAGTAGGTTTTCCCATTAACAAATTCCACAGTAAGTATGCTCATTTATTAAGGAGCAAACGTAATGTGATACTTATTAATAGGCAAAGTTACTGTGGTATATATTAACACGCATACTTACTAAGGTATTTATTAATGGGCAAACTTACTGTGATGTTATTCATTAATATCACAGTAAGTTTGCCAATTAATAAATACCACAGTAACAATAGAAAAAATAAATAATATATATATATATATATATATATATATATATATAAAAATAGAATGAAAAGTACTCACTGTCTGCCTTCTTATGAGATACTTTTCGGTAATATATCCTTTCTTTCTTTTTTCTGTTTTTGAATACATTTACCCTGACACTGTCTGTTGTGGGAGACTGATGCCCACCCTATGGGTTATGGCACCATCTCTATTACTCAGCATGTGATGACCTGGAAGGTGTGGGGAGGGTCCGCTTTGTTGTATAATATCTATTCTGACACCCTAGGCCTTTTTTGTCTATGGGATTTGTGCCAGAGAAATGGGGGGGCCTTGGGCTTCCCGGGCTCTCCTCTTCAGCGCCTGTGACCATAATTGGTTCCATCATCTCTGTTGGTAGTATTTGTGCACCTGCTTACCCTAAGGAGGTAGAGTGGGGATGGTGATGCCCACCCTGGGGGAAAGGCACACATCCTAACTCCTCCGCACTACAGGGTATGCACCTCTTCCCTATTATTTTGATAATCAGTACTGTGGATACAATAGCATTTCCCTGCATCCTGGGATACTTTCCTTCCTTGCTTCATAGGAGGGTATCGTTTACAAGTGCACATATCTAATATGCACTCGGTATAGTCACGTTTATTCCTTATAGATATTTGCTCCAGTAGTTATTGTGTCTATATTTATGCTCTTGCCTATATGGCGTTAATAATATGAGGGGGTGTACCCACCCAGGGTGACAGGTGCTCATCCATATTTTCTGACTAGTTGTTGTACACCTAGGAGCTATCCCGAATTTCGGAAAGGGCACTTTCCCTGAGGAATAGGTGTATATATACACTTAGGGGTGTCATTGGGAGAATAATGAGGTTATCTATTTTTCGGTAATATACAGAGGCAACACTCATGATATGTGCTTTCTATGCCTAATCTGGATGACTATGCTTCATTTTACTATTTTATTATCTATTTGTATGTTTCTTTCTGCTATTTTTAGTTGCCTGTTTCGTGCTGTGGGTCTAATTACATGGCTATGCATGCTTTGTCTGCACAATTGGGCTGTAATGTATGCATCCGGTTTAATGCTGTAAGATATATTACTCTTGTTTGCTAGTACAGATTACCTGGGGGATGCCCGTTACAAATATGATATTTAAAGGCTTTCCAGCTACGTGTTGTTTGTTTTTATGTTGCTATGGACACTGTGGTCGCATAGCAACACCCTCCCAATTAGGCTGCAAACCCGGCCGATCACGTGACGTGGTAATGACGCCGACGTCACGTGACGACGTCACGTACGCACACGTGACCCATGGCAGAATCCGCGCGTTTTTCGGACCGGTTGGACAGTGAATGGGAGTTAATTTCGGTGGTGGGTAAGTTAATTGCTTGTTCTCTTATGTGTGTATTTGTACTGTTTATATTAGTCCTGATGAAAGTCTGTGTATAGCAGACTGAAACGTCGATCTTTTATCCTGTAAACTATTAAAAGTTAAATCTTATATTGGAGTCCTGAGAGTGCTATCATCTCTACAATTTTCTATATATATATATATATATATATATATATATATATATACACCAGTAGAAGAAATACAGTGAAAATAAAAATCCAGTGCAAAAAAGGTGTAGGACTTATATACCTCATACAAACGTCTATGCAAACGATTCAGATATATGTAGATCACAGAAAATGGTATCAAAGACCTACAATAAAAAATAAATCTGCACGCATGGTGTGACCTGTAAACATTGTAAAACAATAGGATAGGAGTGGACTATAACTCACATGTCCCAGAGCCGTACCACGCTCTGTGTGAAAGTCCAAATTGTGCCAATGTTGACCAAAGGATATACTTTCAGAAGTAGGATACAGGACATCAGGAGATTTCACAGGAATATATTTTATTAGTCCAAAATATAAACAAACAAAGAGTAAAAACAAAGAATAGTAACAGTGTGTACTCAAGAGTTTTAAATAAAATGTATTAATACTAAGTAAAAATTACTTAGTATCAGTAAATAATCTGCCCCTAATAGCTATACCGCGAGTAGGGGCATGTCTATTAAACAGTGAGCAGCCTGTGGCCTGTGGCTGCTCACTGTTACAAAAACAAACAAAAAATAAACAGGGCCCTCCTCCCGAGCCCCCACCAGTGCCACGCAAGTGGGGAGTTTTAAACTAAAGGGGGGACCTATTGCCCACCCCTGAGCGGCGGGTGGGGGCCCTAAAGTAAAATAATGGAGGAACCTATTGTCCTCCCCCCTGGCCCCCACCCATGAGCCCTAAATTAGAATATGGGGCCCTAAATTAGAATATGGGGGAGGAACCTATTGTCCTCCCTCCCCCCACCCAACCCCTGAGCAGCGGGTGGGGGCCCTAAATTACAATAAGGGGAGGGACCTATTGTCCTGAGCGGCGGGTGGGGGCCACTAAATACCAATAAGAGGGGGGACCTATTGTCCTCCCCATTGCCCCCACCCCTGAGCGGTGTGTGCGGGCCCTAAATTAGAATAAGGGGGGGGAACAATTGTCCTCTCCCCTGCCCCCCACCCCTGAGTGGTGGGTGGGGGCCCTAAATACTAATAAGGGCATGGGGCCTATTGTCCTCCCCCGTGAGCGGTGGGTGGGGGGCCCTAAATACCAATAAAGGGGGGGACCTATTGTCCTTCCCCCCTGGCCCCCATCTCTAAACGGCGGGCGGGGGACCCTAAATAAAACTGTAACCCCGCCAGGGTGAATAGGGGTCCCCAAACCCCTAGTCACCCCCTCCCAACAAAATTAACCCCTACCTACCCCCCTCACCCTAAAAATAGTGAGGGGGGACCAATAAATAGGTACCTGTAAAAAAAATAATTAAACTTACCATTTGATGTTGTCTTTTTTCTAAAATATTATTTTTTAAGCCCCAAAAAAGGGCAAATAAAAATCCATAATAACCGTCGCACTTAAAAAAAACAAAAAAAAACAGAGCGCAAAAAAAATAATCCATCTTCACCCATGGAAGGCACCGTGCAGACTGAGCTCTGCAGTGTGAGGGAAGCCTTGCCCCGCCCTGCAATTAGGCTCAGAGCACGCTGGTTAATTGGTTTAAGCCATCTAATCAGAGAGCTCTGACAGGTAAATGAAGAGACTGACGGGTAAGTCTCTACATTTACCTGTCACAGCACTCTGATTGGTTAGCTTGACATCCAGCCAATCAGAGTGCTCTGTGTCATTTTACACAGCGTGGGAAAGTTATTTCAAATTATTTTTAAATTTTCATCAATTCAGCAATTCGGACATCCGGAAGGCCTCCGAATGTCCGAAATTCACACGAATTGACATTCGGAACAAAACTAATTGCACATGTCTAATGGATTGCCCTCTGCTGATCTAAAATCCTCTCCAGCATCTCCGAAGTAGACTTCCTCCGTGTACTGACTACTTGTCATAGACGGTGTGTGGGAAGACCTGCCTTTTCTTGCTCGTACCTTAACAGTTGACTCGCCTTCACACTGAGGTGGAAGTGCCCAGCAATCCTCCTGCACCTTTCAATCTCACTCAAAACTATATTATTTCCTTCTGGGATAGTTGACTTCACTACAAGATGGATCATGTGCGCTGCATAACAATGTTACCATCACACAGAGATTTCACTATATTTGAAGCTCCATCAATAACCACAAACCCCACTTCTACATTGGTGCCTGCCTCATCTCCGACCCAAAGACACCATCCTCCTTACTGCCTGCAGAATGTTATCTGAAGTGTGTTTTTCATCCATCACTTCAACGATAGCCCACCTGACCTACAGATAAACTTCCTCCCTTTCTGCTAGACCCTGCTGCTGTTGAAGTTGCAGAAGCAGCTTCCTGAAACACACCAGGATCCCACCAGTGTGCTATCAAGGAAATAAAGGCATGCTGGCCACTTGGCGCACTCCACAAATCTGTAGTAAAATGCACAGACTGACCAGCAGCCTTCAAAAGCTCCCTTTTCACTACTCCAACACAGGACTGTTAGCGTTAAGGGACTATCCACCTACTGAAAGTGGAACGTGAGGGAAGATGGTATTGTGGAGCCACAGCCTCCATTAACTGTTTGAAAGGCTCCCCCTCTATCATTGAAAAGGAAGCACCCCCAACAGCAATTACCTGACCAATAAGTTGCATGATTTTATTGGCCTGCTGTTTTGACATAACCCTGGAGTGGAATCCCCCAAATTGTTCCAGGGTGGGCTGGACGCATTGTGATGCTCCAACCAGCCTTGGTTGTTGGCCGGCAGCACCATTTTTAGATTTTGGCTCTGCAACACCTCCCCTGTCACACAGTCCTGGGAGCTGTAGTCCTTGCATGACTTTCCCAGCTGAATCCTATACGAGCCAGAACAAGGTGCTATGCAGTGATCAGCCCTTTCCCCTCAAAGTAACTAGACCAGGGATAGGCAACCTTCTGCTCTCCAGATGTTGTGGACTACATCCCCCATAATGCTCAAACACACATAATGCTGGCAAAGCATCATGGGAGGTGTAGTCCAAAACATCTGCAGAGCCGAAGGTTACCTATGCCTGAACTAGACTGATTTTAATGAGCCAAACTCAGTCTTTTATGCACAGACCCCAGCATGGGGTCTCCATTGTATTATTCAACACAAGCCTCTCCCAGGAATCTCTGGGCCTGGGAGATAATTGAATTAAATACAGGTAAGTTAATTATCTCCCAGGAACAGAGAGCCAAACATAAAGTACCCAAAAACATACTAAAAACTTAAAATAACCCCACATATTACACATCCCCAAATAGCCCTGATCTGAGCGCCCAAAGTTCTGACCGGCCACACACGTGGTCCTAAGCCCAAAATAGTTGCAGGGAGTTTGGTGCTTTTGCCGGTCAACTTTCAGAAGCTCCTGTATCCAAAATACGGGGGTGCTCCACCTAGCTCTCAGCTGGAGTTTGTTACCTTTAGTCTCAGGCACCTTCCCTCCAAAAAGTGCTTTCCTGCCAGGTTGCAGTGGTTGCAAGTGGGTCAAACCCCCAGACCAAGTTGTCCTCGAACCGCAGTCACCTCATGCCGAAAACAGGTCCATAAAATTTGCGGCTAAGTACTGCTTGTTTCCCTTTACCATAGAAAAGACCTGGGCCTTGCTGCACTACTGCCTGCTATTGGTTCCTTTCCTTTACCAGGATCTTGCACCAAAAAGCCTGAAATGCGTGACAAAGACCTTGGTCTCCTAGGTGGTGAGTCTGACATCGCCGCACTGCTTGACTGCTGCATATTCAAACTACCACTACTTGTGGTGGTGATGGTATTGGCAGTGTTGGCTGACTGACCCTCCCTCACTTTACTAGTGGAGTTTAGGAGGATCCATTTGGAATTTTGAAATAGCAAGAAAAGAAGTTGAAGAAAATAAGATAATGGAATAAAAAAAGTAGTGTGTAGTGTTTTGAAACTAAAATGTATATTTTTATAAATTGAAAACGTATTATTTGAAGTTTTGAACTATGCTGATATATAGATCAACAGTTAAAAAAATATTTTAAAAAGAGACTAGTACTGAGGCAGATTTTTTCACTTCAGTGCTTACTGATAGACTATGCAAGTGTGACTTTTTTTTTTTTTAGAAAGGTTTAAAAAAAAAAAGTACTTATATGTATATATTTTTTTTCTGTGTATAAGAGGTGCAGTGTGTGTATGAGGAATAGTGCACGTGTAAGGGGCAGTGTGCTGTGTGTAGGTGCGTAAGATGTGAAAATCTATCTTAAAGTCTCCTCCTCCCTTCTTCTTACCTTTTACCAGGGAGGAGGAACAGAATGCTGCAAACCCTGGTGGTTCAGTGGTGACATGTTCACTTTAGCCTGCAGCTCCTCCAGTTGCAGGCTGACACTCCTGCGAGCACAGCACTGTATCGGAGCATTGCCATGGGAACGCAGGACAATGCTCCTACGAGCCATTTTGCGGCAGGAGCACAGCCTCCCAGGCCCTTCCCTCCCTCTGCTGGAATTGCCAGAAGGCAGGTGAGGGAGATCTTTGATCTCCTTACCAGCCCGAGAGGACTGGCACTGCAGAGCAAGGCTGGCACTGCACAGGCCAGCAGGGGAGATGAAAGGATCTCCCCTGCCGGCCTTGGTCCACGGTCATCGTGGCCCACTGGGCATTTCCTGCAGAAATCATCTTCGTTTTTTTATATAAACCCTGACTGAAGCCGTAGGTGTATTTGTGTTGGTTGGAGTTTCAAGGATGGTCTGCAGCCATGAATAGTCCCCGGGGGAAGAATTTCAGCCCTAACACTGGGATCTTCAGACAAAAAGGGAGGCTGAACTTTGTCTGGGAGACCCACGGTGCACATGGGAAGGTGGCCCAAAAAAAATTAAATAAAAAATAAATTTAAAATTAGGAAGTTCCTGTCTGTCTGAGAACAGAAAAAAGACTGGGTTGTGAAGAGAGGAGGGACCCTTTACACACTTGGTCTCATTTGAATTATGTGTCCTGTCCTGTTCTGGTCCTGAGGGAAACACCTTGCAATTTTTTTCAAAACTTTTAAAGTGTTTTTTAATTGTTATCTGAAGTTGTAGCAGAAAAAAAAAAAATCATTGAGAGTCTTGATATTTGAATGTTCTTGCAATAGAAAACAAAGATATTTAGAAAAACTTTCTGCTAGTAGTGTATCAGTCAATTTAAACCTAGATTGTCTCTTTAAAGAAACACTATAGGGTCAGGATCACAAACATGTATTTCTGACCCTATAGTGTTTAATCCACCATTTAGGTTGCTTGTCCCCCCTTAGAAAAGATGAAAACTCACCTTATTTCCAGCCTCGCTTGGGGCCTCCTTGGTGACCATCAAAATTGCCGATTTTTAGCCAATCCAATGCCTTCCCCTAAGGAAAGCATTGGATTGGCTGAAATCGGCAAGGAGGTGATGCCAAACGCCGTTTTGGCAAATCAGCACCTCCTCATAGAGAGGCATTGAATCAATGCCTCTCTATGAGGAAAATTCAGCGTCTCCAGGCAGAGCATGAAGATGTTGAATAGCAGTACTGCCTACTGTGCAGTACTGCCCCAGGATGCACTTCCAGTGGCCATCTGAGGAGTGGCCACTTGGAGGTGTCCCTAGGGGGAAAGGTAAACACTGCCTTTTCATTGAAAAGTCAGTGTTTGCATGAAAATGCCTGAAGGCAATGGTAAAGCGCTGCGGAATTTGATGGCGCTATATAAATAATAACATAATAATAATACTCACCAGAACAACTACATTAAACTGTAGTTGTTCTGGTGACTATAGTGTCCTTTAAAATGTTGAGCTCTGTCTTATGGTGTTTTATACTCCACCTCTTCATCCTATTGTTCCTGTAAATTTTTGTAATGGTCTCATTTATTGTTAAATCTCCCCCCTTCTATAATATTGTAAAGCGCTACAGAATTTGTTGGCACTATATAAATGCTAATAATAATAATAATAATAATAATAATAAGAAACATTGCCCAGCCAGTGCAGTAATAGGGCTGTATAGGGACAAAACAAAAGAGATGAACCAGGTAGAGTCTTTGCTATGCAGGTGACTGGCAATAGTTATAAATAGACAAGTCCACCAGAAATATCTACAGCGTTCAAATTATTTATTGTAAGAAGCATCAAAAATTCTAACTAATTTTACATTTTAGGCCAAATGAACGCATAGACCTTTTTGGTAAAAAAATCACTCTGAATTCCCAACAAGTTGCACTTTAGTAAATAATCTTGATGGTCATAGATCACAGAAGAGAAGCTGGATCAATAAGAAGGACCAAATCTTCAGGAATATATATATTTGTTAATCAATCTTAATATGAATTAAACCTAATGTGGTTAATTTATTTAATTTACTGGTGAATGGTCAGGAATAAAGTCACATTTAACTCATTTAATATAGAGACATTTAACAAATATCACATGTGTTGTGAAAATGCACATTTGCAAAAATTTTACTCTATGTATTTGTCCAAAAAAATTATCTATGTACCATCAGCTGCTAACATGTCATTACACCTGTCAGAATTTTACATATCTTGCTTTTTTCAATAAACATTATTTACATTGTGTTAACTTGCATATGTGGTGATAAATCTGAGTTGAAAATGCTTCAAAAGAAAAGGTTTCTAGAACTCTTGCATGTCCTGCTTTTCCCATTGTAATTTTAAGACTTGGGTTTTTCACAAATCTTTCCATGGCATCACAGAATTCATGTGGTTGAGGCTGACAAAGATAACCTGTAACATTATTCACAACAGATTCTAATGGACCACCAGAATTAACAGCTATTACCGGGCTTCGCATGTACATAGCCTCTATGGGAACGATTCCAAAATGCTCATTACTTGGTGTGTACAGTACACATATACAATTATAGAGGAGGTTAAGTTTTTGCTCATCAGAAAAAGATCTTAAGAATGTTACATGATCACCTATACCTAATTGAGCAGTAAGATCATGTAGTTCCTGAAAATGCTCAACATTCTCTTTGACTCTTTCATCATATCCTCCAGCTATTATGAGATGAACTTTTTCCCATTCCAACATATTAAGTCTATCACGAAGATCACAAAAGGCTTTAAGTGCAAGATCTAGATTTTTCTTTCTTTCATATCGGTTTACAGACAGAAAAACATGTTTTCTTTTCATAGGAACAATGTTGCTCAAATCTTCAAAAACATTGCATTCAAATTTGCTGATATTTAGTGATGGATAGAGAACATATATTTCTCTGTGAGACAAAGAAGCAAATGTTTGCTTGAAAACATTAGCTGTGAAATGACTGTTTACAAGAATACAGTCTGCCATGCCGGTTGTTTTCTCTTCTAGCCAATCAATTGGTGTTCTGTAGATCCTTTTAAGTGCGGATATCCTCTGTGTGAGCAGCTGATCTGGAAAATGGCAATAAAACAAGATTTTCTTTGGTTTTCTAGTCCATTTGAAGAAAGGAATGCAAGCCGATACCTATGGGAGAAATTGGCATAATGGTGGTTTTAATGCAGCAATATTCTATAAAATCTTAAAACACTTTCACCTTATATAATGAACACTACAGTGTTATAAATACATTTATTAATAAGTCATGTAGTTCCTGAAGAAGGTAGCTGGGCAAGATTAAAAGCAAAGAAAGTGTAGAAATTACTAAAAAAATAACCCACCCCCATTAATCTGTACCCCATGTCCAGGCCTATCCAGCCTTATGATTTTAAGTCCTCGGAGCATTTGTTAACTGCTTCAGCAGTAGAATGTTAAAGGGACACTATAGTCACAAGAACAACTACAGCTTATTGTATTTGTTCTGGTTAGTATAATTATTCCTTTCAGGCTTTTTTTTTTTCAGGTCTTCAGACTATTTGCAGTAAACAAGGTATTTTCAGAGAAAATGCAGTGTTTACATTACAGCCTAGTGATAACTCCACTGGCCACTTCTCAGATGGCTACTAGAGGTGCTTCCAGTGGCAGTGCTACACACTGTGTGGTACTGCCATACCGTGTCTCCACCCTCTGCATGCACACACTGAACTTTCCTCATAGAGGATCTCTAGTAGGGGATGCTGACTGGCCAGGGCTGTGCTTGACTTATGCTGGCTCTGCCTCTGATCTGCCTCATTGACAGTCTCAGCCAATCCTATGGGTAAGCATTGTGATTGGCTCAGACTACCACTTCTGATGGTGTCAGCAGACAGCCGCAGGTCAGAGGCAGGCAGGGGTAGATGAAGCAACTGCACACTTAAATAAAAGTAAGATTGTAATATATTTATGGAGGCAAAAAAAGGGCCAGGGGGGGCTAGATGGTGGTTTTAACACAATAGGGTCAGGAGGCACTTCCTGACTTGTCACAGAGTTTAACTCTGTGAAATGACACTGGACATCCTCACTCGTCGCATCCAGCATCACCATCACACGGCGCACAGATCCCCCTTGGATTACATCTGAGGAGGCGGAAACAAGGTCAGCCTCGAGGGACCTCTGCACTGGAATCATTTAAATGAAAAAAGGTTTTTTTTTACCCTTTCATTGACACAGAGGCATAGGGACAATATAGTGTTAGAAATACAGCTTTGTATTCCTAACATTATAGTGTTCCTTTAATGCTTTATGAAAAGGACAGCACCAAGGAACTCCAGACACTCAATACAGTGCCTCTTTAAAAGTTAGCTAGGGATAGGGTTGTAGAATTGGAGAGTATGGTATTGGATTTAAGCGTTTATGTGTTAATATAAGAAGTAGGGTTAGAATTAGAACAACACATAGGGTTTGAATGGATTAGTATTTGTTCCAGTAGGGTAAGGTTTTAGTGATACAAAAAATAAAAGAGCAAGGAAATTGTCTGGCGCTGTTGTTCAGAAACGCCAAACTAGTAATAAATGGTAATAATATAGTAAGAACCTTTATTGAAAAACAATAATCAGAACATGGACACCCAAACGTAAAATAATAAAATAAAAAAATTATTGGAAGTAGAAAAAGAACACAAATCCTATGAATTTTTAAAGAGCAGCAGATGAATTCTATATCATCATGCTTATCTACTATAGTGCCAGGAACACACAGCTGTATTCCTTGAACTACAGTGCCATTACGGTGGCATCGAACGGTTGTGAGCTACAGCGCCCAAGGTGTACTCACCTCTGACGCGATCCTCTTCTGGGTGACTGCCCGACAGCCCAGGCAGTAGGGATCGACCGATTATCGGTTTTACCGATATAAATCGGCCGATATTCGGTATTTTCGGCAATATCGGTATCGGCCAATAGGGATACCGATATTGCCGATAATACCTCCCAGGACCGCCAGGCTCATTACAAGCCCGGCGGTCCTGGGGAGGCGGGCAGCAAGCGTTTACTCACCTCCCAGCAGCTCCCCAGTGTAAATCTCGCGAGACCCACGGCCAGCTCTGACGGACGCGGGTCTCTCGAGATTTACACTGGGGAGCTGGAGGAGCTGCTGGGAGGTGAGTAAACGCTTGCTGCCCACCCCACTTCCCTCCCCTCCCCCAGCTAAGCCAATGCCACTGGACCACCAGGGATTAACATATCCCCCCTCCCTGGCAAGGCAACAAGCAGGGAGGGGGGACAACAAAAAATAAATGATAATTAAATATATCAAAAAATAATAATTTAATATAAAAATTAAAAAATGTTTTTTTAATAAAAAAATGCCCCCTCACACACACACACACACACTATTATTATACACATACACTACACAAACACACTGTGTATATAATTCAGTGTGTTTGTATAGTGTGTGTGTATATATAATGCAGTGTGTTTGTATAGTGTGTATATATAATGCACACTACACAAACACACTGCATTACACACACACACACACTATACAAACACACACTGCATTATATACACACACACTATACAAACACACACTGCATTATATACACACACACACTATACAAACACACACACACACACACACACTATACAAACACACACACACACACACACTGCACAAACACACACTATACAAACACACACTGCATTATATACACACACACTATACAAACACACTATACAAACACACTGCATTATATACACACACACACTGCATTATATACACACACACTGCATTATATACACACACACTGCATTATATACACACACACTGCATTATATACACACACACTGCATTATATACACACACACTGCATTATATACACACACACTATACAAACACACACTATACAAACACACACTATACAAACACACACTATACAAACACACACTATACAAACACACACTATACAAACACACACTATACAAACACACACTATACAAACACACACTGCATCCACTACACACACACTCACAGCTCCCCTGTCTAAACACACTGCATCCACTACACGTGGCATGTATATTTTGTGCATTTACCTTTAGAAATAGTTTTTTATTTTCCAAAATGGTAAATGTACAGAATATCGGCAAATTATATCGGCTATCGGCATGAAAGTTCACAGAATATCGGTATCGGCTCTAAAAAAATCAATATCGGTCGATCCCTACCAGGCAGTACCCCCCTCGGCAATTTAAGCCACAGGGGGCCATGTCATCAGATCATATGGCAGGCATAGCCCCTACTGGTGAAATAAGATTAGTCAAGCAATCAGGGTAAAACACACACACACACCTCGAGTATAAGCATATTTTTTTTTGTGCTGAAAAAGCCCCACTCAGCGTATACTCAAGTCAGTGACTGTATTATAGCAACTTACATTGCCATAATACAGACCAGGACCGCCGGGCTCATTACAAGCCCGCCAGGAAGCGTTTACTTACCTTTACAGCAGCTCCTGTCAGCTGCCCTGTTCAGCTCACAGTGTAAGTCTCGCGAGACCCGCGGCCGTCAGAGCGGTGCAATGGTTTACCGTGGCAACGCTCCGCGCGGCACGCAGACCGCAAGACTTACACTGCGAGCTGACAGGAGCTGCACGGAGCTGACGCAAAGGTAAATAAACGCTTCATGCCACCCCTCCTCCCCCCCCCACTGCACAGCCCATTCACTGGACCACCAGGGATTGCCATAGCCCCCCTCCCTGGCCAGGTATTAAAGGGACACTATAGTCACCTGAATAACTTTAGCTTAATGAAGCAGTTTTGGTGTATAGAACATGCCCCTGCAGCCTCACTGCTCAATCCTCTGCCATTTAGGAGTTAAATCCCTTTGTTTATGAACCCTAGTCACACCACCCTGCAGGTGACTTGCACAGCCTTCCATTAACACTTCCTGTAAAGAGAGCCCTATTTAGTTCTGTTTAATTAAGATTTCTTATCCCATGCTATGTTAATAGCTTGCTAGACCCTGCAAGAGCCTCCTGTGTGTGATTAAAGTTCAATTTAGAGATTGAGATACAATTATTTAAGGTAAATTACATCTGTTTGAAAGTGAAACCAGTTTTTTTTTTCCATGCAGGCTCTGTCAATCATAGCCAGGGGAGGTGTGGCTAGGGCTGCATAAACAGAAACAAAGTGATTTAACCCCTTCACGACGAGTGACGGACGAGGTCCGTCACTCAGGGGAATGCGTTAATGACGAGTGACGGACCTCGTCTGTCACCCGTTAAAATTAACCCCAGATCGCCGCAATCGCGGCGATCGTGGGGTTAATGGTGCTCCGGTCTGCCTCTGCATTAGAGGCAGACCGGGAGCACCGGATCGGGCTGCCCCAGTACATGTGCCCGCTCTGACAGCATGTCTGAGCGGGCACATGTGCTCTCTATACTCACCTCCGCCTCCCTGCACTTCCTGGTTCTGTGTGAAGTGCAGGGAGACGGATCTTCAGTGATCCTGCCCCCTGGTGGAAAAAAAAATACCCATTTTAATAAAAAATTAACCTCTTCCCTGCCAATTGATCACTGACTACAGTGATCAATTGGCAGGGATTACATTTTACTAAGATCTGATTTTTTTTTAACCCCTGAGGGTTAATTCTTTTTTTTTTAACCCTCAGGGGTACAATTTATTTTATTAATTAATTTAAATATTTTAACATTATAAATTTAGCTAGCTGGGGAGGGTGGAAGTTAGTGGGGAATTGGGGGATTTAGTATTACGCTAACTAGGGGTTAACGTTAAAAAAAGTTTAAAAATAAGCTTCAAAAAGTTAAAAAATTAAGTTAAAGTTTTAATAACGTTTAAGTAAAAAATTTTAAAAAATAAACCCTTTACCCAGTCCAAATAAAAATTAACCCCTTCCCTGCCAGTCGATCACTGCCTACAGTGATCAAAATACAGATCACAGTATTATACTGTTCTAATTTTTTTTTTAACCCCTGACGATTAACTTATTTATTTTTTAACCCTCAGGGGTTAAATTTATTTAATTAACTAATTTAAATATTGTATAATTAAATATTTTGCTAGCTGGGGTGGGTGGGAGTTATGGGAAAATGGGGAATTTACTGTTAGTGCTGCTTACTGCTAGTTAGGGGTTAACGTAAAAAAAAAAAGCTTAGAAAAATGTTAAATCTGTAAAAAAAAGTTTTACGAAAGTTTAGGAAACTTTAAAAAAATGAATAATCAAAACAAAAGTTTAAAAAATAGTTTTAAAAAGTAAAAAAAGTTTTAAAAAGTAAAAAAATACATTTAATAACGCTCATTACCACTACACCTGGTACAAGCTAGCGGAAAAATGATCCCACGCTAAGGTTCAAAATATGCCTTTTGAAATACCCTGGGATGTCTTCTTTAAGAAATGGTATGGCTTCATGGGGTATTTGGTTTATATAGCCTGGTAAAATACTCTAAAATGGGACATGGGCACAGCGTAAAAATTCAAAATGTGAAAAAAAATGGAATGGCTGTGTCCCAAATGTGCCCCTCCGATGTCCACATATACCTGGCAAAGGTACATACTGGGGTATTTTTGTACTCAGCAGACATAGCTGAGCAAAATATGAAGTATTATACAGTGGTAGTACACATATGGTTTGCAAAATATACTGTGCAAACTCACTTTGTGTGTCAAAAAGGCAGAAAAAAACGCTTATAACCACTACACCTGGTACACGCTAGCGGAAAAATGATCCCACGCTAAGGTTCAAAATATGCCTTTTGAAATACCCTGGGGTGTCTACTTTAAGAAGTGGTAGGCCTTTGTGGGGTAGTTTGAATTTAAAACCTGCAAAGATGCTTGGAAATTGCACATAGGCCCGGCGTCAAAATTCAAAGTTCGGTCAAAACTGATATGGCTTGGTCTCCTATATGGCACTGTAGCTTGGGGGAGTTGAACTTAGTGGCACACATGAAATATACAAAATGCCCAGCAAAAATGCAATCCGTATGTAAAAAATGCACAAAATTATTTTTACCACATACTTTGGCATGTAATGGTAAAAAAATGGGGGCATGTTAAGGCACAATATGCACCTTATGAGATACCCTGGAGTGTCTTCTTTTACAAATGGTAGGCCTTTGTGGGGTGTTTTTGAACAGTCAAACTGTTATAATACCCCAAATGGAAGCATAGGCTCATTAAATCCGTCTCTCAAAATTCTACTGTGAATACTGAAAAGTACAGGTCTCCTGTATGGCACTGTAGCTTCACGAAATAGTGCCATAGACATACAATGGGGGTGTCCTTTTACTCAGAAGACTTAGCTGAGCATAATTTGGGGGGTTTGAACTTAGTGGCACACATGAAATATACAAAATGCCCAGCAAAAATGCAATCCGTATGTAAAAAATGCACAAAATTATTTTTTACCACATACTTTGGCATGTAATGGTAAAAAAATGGGGGCATGTTAAGGCACAATATGCACCTTATGAAATACCCTGGAGTGTCTACTTTTACAAATGGTAGGCCTTTGTGGGGTTTTTTTGAACAGTCAAACTACTATAATACCCCAAATGGAAGCATAGGCTCATTAAATCAGTCTCTCAAAATTCTACTGTGAATACTGAAAAGGACAGGTCTCCTATATGGCACTGTAGCTTCACGAAATAGTGCCAAAGACATACAATGGGGGTACCGTTGTACTCAGCAGAAGTAACTGAACACATAATAAAACTTTGTACAGGAATAGCACACACCAACTTTACAAAATACACATGAGAAGTTCTTGGTTATAAGTTTGTGTGCGAAAACCCCCAAAAAACACAATTTTACTCCAATATTTAGCAGAGGTTGGCGGTAAAATGGCTACGTAGAAAGTGTCAAAACAACCTTAGGTAAATAGCCTGTGGTGTCTACTTTATATAAATATATACTTTTGTGTGGCAATTTTGTTTTCTTTTATGGCTATTAGGCTTACAAGACAAACATACCAAATTCTAAAATCGCTCCACATAAAAAGTTTATTTTACTCCTTGTGCTTTGTGACCTGTAACTACCAAAAAAAACTGAAAATCCCAGACACATTATATATTCTGTAATTCAGAACAACTAAATGAATTTATTTTTTATTACTTTCCTTAACCTGCACTAATTATGTACACATTATTATTGCAAAAACTGTAAAAAAAAAAACACACAAAAATTAATTTTGCATATTTCTGTATTTTTTTTATAATAAATAAGCATTTATATATATATATATATGTGTTACATCAAATTAAAGCCCTTTCTGTCCTTTAAAAAACGGTATATAATATGTGTCGGTGCAATAAATTAGTAAAATGCAAATTGCAGTTGAACGCAAATAGCAAAAAATGCAAAAAATGCCGTTGTCATTAAGTGAAAGACAAGCTTCTGAAGCTCTGTCCTTAAGGGGTTAAGGACCGGCCTGTTTTTGCGATGTTTGTACGTTAAGGACCAGAGCAGTTTTAACACTTTTGTGGTGTTTGTGTTTAGCTGTAATTTTCCGCTCTCTCATTTACGGTTCCCATACAAGTTATATATTGTTTTTTTCACGACGAGAAGGGCTTTCTTTACATACCATTATTTGTATTATGTCATATATTGTATTAAAAAAAAATAAAAAAAATGGTGAAAAATTTAAAAAAAAAACATGTTTTTGGACTTTTACTTGAAAAATCTTTTACTTATCTACAAAAGCTAATGAAAAAAACTGCTAAATTGATTCAAAATTTTGTCCCGAGTTTAAAAACACCCAGTGTTTACATGCTTTATTGCTTTTTTTTGCAAGTTATAGGCCTATAAATACAAGTAGGAAATTGCTGTTTCAATATATATATATATTTTAAATGTATCAATAGTGACATTGTAACACCGTTATCTGTCATAAATGCCCGAAACACACCTAACATGTACATATTTTTTTAAAGTAGACAACCCAGGGTATTCAAAATGGGGTATGTCCAGTCTTTTTTAGTAGCCACCTAGTCACAAACACTGGCCAAAGATAGCATTTATATTTGCTTGTGTGTTAAAAATGCAAAAAACGCTAACTTTGGCCAGTGTTTGTGACTAGGTGGCAACTAAAAAAGGCTGAACATACCCCATTTGCAATACCTTGGGTTGTCTTCTTTTGCAAATGGTATGCCATCATGGGGCTAATTCTCATTCCTTGGCTACCATACGCTCTCAAAGGCAACCTAACCAATCTGACAAATTTCAATAAAAAAAAAAAGTAAAATCAAGCCTTATATTTGACCCTGTAACTTTCACAAACACTATAAAACATCTACATGTGGGGTACTGTTATACTCAGGAGACTTCGCTGAACACAAATATTAGTGTATCAGAACAGTAAAATATATCACAGCAATAATATCCTCAGTGAAAGAGCCGTTTGTGTGTGAAAAATGCAAAAAACTTCACTTTCACTGACAATATCATCGCTGTGATATGTTTTACTGTTTTGAAACACTAATATTTGTGTTCAGCGAAGTCTCCCGAGTAAAACAGTACCCCCATGTACAGGATTTAGGGTGTCATAGAAAGTTACAGGGTTAAACACAGTGCTAGCAAATTAAATTATCTGGACTTTCGGCCTGGGTTGGCAGGCAGGTCCCTCGAATTGCAATCATTAAAATTACTTAATTAGGTAAAAATATTACATAAATATGCACGTATAATTTTAATATATATACATATTTATATATTTGACGTCTATGTGTATATTTATGAAATTATTTATGTAATTATGTATGTGGACATATGTATATTTCGTATTATTTTTAATTTATTTATACATAGATATATATATATCATTACATTCTAAGTGTATTTTGATATAAATATATATATATATATATATATATATCAATATCAAAATACTGTTAGAATAAAATTGCATATATATAATTTTTTTTAATTATTAAAAATTATTTTTATTTTTTGTTATTTATTTTTATTAACATATTATTTGTATTTTATAATATATATACCATATATATAGTTATTATATATATTGTATATATTCGTGTGTAATTTAAATATAAGTGTATTTTTATATTAATATACGTATATATAAATATAAAAATACACTTAGTATGACATTATATATATGATACATATACATATATTATATATATATATATATATATATATATATATATATATATAGATATATATAGATATATATATATATATATATATATAGATATATATATATATATATATATATAGATATATATATATATATATATAGATATATATATATATATATAGATATATATATATATATATATAAGGAAACAAAATAATCCTGCACTCCACAATCCAAACGTAAATGCCCGGTGCTTGTCCAGCAAAATACAAAAAACGAAGAAAAGATAGCACTCCCAGGACTTGTAAGTAAATATAAAACTTAACTTTTAATCAATCGGCAAGAGGTCGACGTTTCAGTCTGTTAACCACAGACTTTCATCAGGACTAAAGCACAACACCATAAAATGACATATATATACAATAAATACACATTGGTAATCAACTTACCCGCCACCAAACCAATTACGTCTCCCTGTCAGCTCCGGCTGGGTTTGCCGCGGGTTCCGCCGACGTCAATGCGTGCGTCGCAATGACGTCATTGCACGGCGCCGGCGTCATTACACCACGTGACCACATGCCCGTCAGCATCATGGGGAGTGTTGTCATGGAAATGGACTCCATGGCAACCTAATAAAAACAATAATAAACGGCTGAAGCGGAAAGTAGGCGAACATTTGAATTACATTACTTATTCCAAATGCATGAGTGTAACCACTATCTCCAATCAATCGGGGGATTATAAGGCTCACAATAATTACAGTCCATGGCAGGACAAAATCAAGATGAATTTTTAAGGGGGCAGAGCATTAAAGGGATAAATTTCCTAGGGAATCCAAAGAAAATTAGAAATTAAGCGAATGGGCCCATAATGTTAAATAACATGGAGTCTTACTTTCCGTAAGGTGTTTACCCAATATATAAACACCGAGATTTCAGGGCTTGCAATAGAATAGCCTAGCATATTGACCCCGCAATTATAGCGACTATAAGAACAATGGTGCTCAATCATGTTCAAAGAAATTGAACCAAGGAGTAAATATCTATATGGAGACTGAATCATGGGCCCATCTGTATACTGATCAAACCTCCAAAGTATGCCCACTAAGTGGCTTCCAGGAATAATTAGTGAATGACTAACTAAGAAACAACAATCTGGAAAAAATATATACAGATAGGTGATATCAATGAAAAACGCATATCAAGGACCCACTTCGTGGATTGGTCCCCATGTCAATATATTCACTATATTAGTCAAAATAACCTACGGACACCTAAAGAATGGAGGAATATGAAGAATATGAAAAGGGTGGAGACAATGACCATCCTCTAAACTGGACAACCAGGGAGGTGGCTTAACCCCAAGGGCGGGCCCCCAACACCTATGCCAGTATATATCAGGTCATCCAAAGTAATAAACTATAAGAACACAGACAACGAATATTTTTCATTCAGTCCAAGGGGATGGACCGTTTGTAGTGTCCTAATCCAGAACAACTCTCTTTGGAGGAGCATCTTTTTTCGATCACCCCCTCTCCTAGGTGCTGGGACATGATCTATAGCCATCAGCTTCATGGATGGCAAGTTATGGCCAAGTTCGAGAAAGTGCTTTGCTACCGGTAACTCCGACTTCTGGTCCCTGTATGCTGTTCTGATGCTTGACCTATGGTTCCTGATCCGTTCCCTCAAGGGCAAGTCCGTTTTCCCGATGTATGTTAAACCACACGGACACATGAGTTTGTATATCACAAAATCGCTGGTACATGTTAGTCGATGTTGGATGCGGAAGCTGGTTCCCGTGTGAGGATGTGTGAACGTTTTTCCGGGGATCATATGCCCACAAGTCACACATCCTAAACAGCGATAGCATCCCAGATTCTGTGGAGTACTGCTCTTCGTGTAGCAGTGAACTGGATCGGTGTTCACTAGCAGATCCCTCAGATTTTTGTTCCTCTTGTAACAGAACATAGGAGGATTCTGGAATATAGGAGGCAGTGTCACATCATTGCTAAGTGTTCTCCAATTTGCCTCAATAATTTGTTTGAATATTGGTGATGATGTTGTGAACGTGGTGGGGAAGACCAATCTGTCAGATTTTTCCTTAAGTGCAGGAGTGTCAAATGTAGCCCGCCCTCGGTCAAGTGCCTTCTGTAAAATCTGGCATGTATACCCTCGTTGTCGAAATTTTTCCCACATTAGCCCTAGCTGTTCTTGGGCTCTTATTGGATCTGAGTTATTTCTCAGGACACGCAAGAACTGTGAGTAGGGTAGAGAGTTCTTTAATGAGCCAGGGTGGAAGCTATTAGCCTGAAGGATTGTATTTCGGTCCGTCGGCTTAGAGTATAAAGTATAGGCCAGTCTCGACCCTTCCCGTAGTACTCTAATGTCCAGGAAGTCAACTGATGTCAAGTCCATCTCTGCTGTTAATTTGATATTGCTGGTGCTTATATTGATGGACTGGACCATTTCTTTGGCCTCGGCTATGGAGCCAGTAACCAACATAAAGATATCGTCGATATACCTTGCATACTTCAGGATACGGCCATGATAGGGTTGCAGAATGTGTCTGGTTTCAAATTCAAACATGTAGCCGTTAGCATACATGGGTGCCATAGCCGCACCCATGGATGTACCAGCAATTTGTCTGTACCACTCCGTCTCGAACCTGAAGTAATTCTGGGACAGGACTATTTCCAAAAGCTCCAACGTGTACTCTATGGGAGGTCCTATGTAGTGTGTAGATTGCGATAATATCGACCTCATAGCATCTATCCCCTCTTGATGGGGTATCACGGTGTACAAGCTTGACACATCACACGTCAATAGAACAACCGGTTCAGAGGGTAATGTTGTCTCAGATAATAATCTTATGAAGCTTGGGGTGTCCTTTATGCAGGTGGGAAGATGTTCAATGGGTTCTTTAAACAAGAAATCCAGCCATTTTGCCAGCGGTTCCAGAACTCCCCCAATTGCCGACACTATGGGGCGGCCTGGAGGTTTATCCAAATTTTTATGGACTTTGGGCAATGAGTAAATCACAGGCGTCCTTGGTGAAGTTGTTTGAAGATATTGGTAGAGTTCCATCGAAACTACATTTGACACTCCTGCACTTAAGGAAAAATCTGACAGATTGGTCTTCCCCACCACGTTCACAACATCATCACCAATATTCAAACAAATTATTGAGGCAAATTGGAGAACACTTAGCAATGATGTGACACTGCCTCCTATATTCCAGAATCCTCCTATGTTCTGTTACAAGAGGAACAAAAATCTGAGGGATCTGCTAGTGAACACCGATCCAGTTCACTGCTACACGAAGAGCAGTACTCCACAGAATCTGGGATGCTATCGCTGTTTAGGATGTGTGACTTGTGGGCATATGATCCCCGGAAAAACGTTCACACATCCTCACACGGGAACCAGCTTCCGCATCCAACATCGACTAACATGTACCAGCGATTTTGTGATATACAAACTCATGTGTCCGTGTGGTTTAACATACATCGGGAAAACGGACTTGCCCTTGAGGGAACGGATCAGGAACCATAGGTCAAGCATCAGAACAGCATACAGGGACCAGAAGTCGGAGTTACCGGTAGCAAAGCACTTTCTCGAACTTGGCCATAACTTGCCATCCATGAAGCTGATGGCTATAGATCATGTCCCAGCACCTAGGAGAGGGGGTGATCGAAAAAAGATGCTCCTCCAAAGAGAGTTGTTCTGGATTAGGACACTACAAACGGTCCATCCCCTTGGACTGAATGAAAAATATTCGTTGTCTGTGTTCTTATAGTTTATTACTTTGGATGACCTGATATATACTGGCATAGGTGTTGGGGGCCCGCCCTTGGGGTTAAGCCACCTCCCTGGTTGTCCAGTTTAGAGGATGGTCATTGTCTCCACCCTTTTCATATTCTTCATATTCCTCCATTCTTTAGGTGTCCGTAGGTTATTTTGACTAATATAGTGAATATATTGACATGGGGACCAATCCACGAAGTGGGTCCTTGATATGCGTTTTTCATTGATATCACCTATCTGTATATATTTTTTCCAGATTGTTGTTTCTTAGTTAGTCATTCACTAATTATTCCTGGAAGCCACTTAGTGGGCATACTTTGGAGGTTTGATCAGTATACAGATGGGCCCATGATTCAGTCTCCATATAGATATTTACTCCTTGGTTCAATTTCTTTGAACATGATTGAGCACCATTGTTCTTATAGTCGCTATAATTGCGGGGTCAATATGCTAGGCTATTCTATTGCAAGCCCTGAAATCTCGGTGTTTATATATTGGGTAAACACCTTACGGAAAGTAAGACTCCATGTTATTTAACATTATGGGCCCATTCGCTTAATTTCTAATTTTCTTTGGATTCCCTAGGAAATTTATCCCTTTAATGCTCTGCCCCCTTAAAAATTCATCTTGATTTTGTCCTGCCATGGACTGTAATTATTGTGAGCCTTATAATCCCCCGATTGATTGGAGATAGTGGTTACACTCATGCATTTGGAATAAGTAATGTAATTCAAATGTTCGCCTACTTTCCGCTTCAGCCGTTTATTATTGTTTTTATTAGGTTGCCATGGAGTCCATTTCCATGACAACACTCCCCATGATGCTGACGGGCATGTGGTCACGTGGTGTAATGACGCCGGCGCCGTGCAATGACGTCATTGCGACGCACGCATTGACGTCGGCGGAACCCGCGGCAAACCCAGCCGGAGCTGACAGGGAGACGTAATTGGTTTGGTGGCGGGTAAGTTGATTACCAATGTGTATTTATTGTATATATATGTCATTTTATGGTGTTGTGCTTTAGTCCTGATGAAAGTCTGTGGTTAACAGACTGAAACGTCGACCTCTTGCCGATTGATTAAAAGTTAAGTTTTATATTTACTTACAAGTCCTGGGAGTGCTATCTTTTCTTCGTTTTTTATATATATATATATATATGAAACATGGGGGGATGGTTGCATGGTTGCACTCACCTAAACATGCTTAAATGGGGTGCTGCTGGGGGCCATATTATACAATAAACAATACACAAGATCCAGCGTACTCTCCTATCTACTAAACAGCAACTTCAATGTTGACAGATTTTATTAGTTTGTAAAAGTTTTTTTTAAAAACACCTAATCTAGGCAAAAAAATGGGGATTTAGTTACATTATATGATCATACATTGCATAAGCCTGCCACAACGTCCATGTACCCCATCTTTGGCAGGTCCTACTCTCACAGTCTAATGTCTGCTCTTATGAGATTAACCACTTACTTGGGAAAAAATTCCATCTGAGGCTCTCTGCAGTACAAGGCTAAATAGGGACCTGAGATGAGGCACCTGTAACAGGGAGGGGTGCAAAACCAAGGAGTTGGCTAAACTCCCAAATATATATAGGAAACATGGGGGGATGGTTGCACTCACCTAAACATGCTTAAATGGGGTGCTGCTGGGGGCCATATTATACAATAAACAATACACAAGATGCAGCGCACTCTCCTATCTACTAAACAGCAACTTCAATGTTGACAGATTTTATTAGTATGTAAAAGTTTTTTTTTAAAACACCTAATCTAGGCAAAAAAAATGGGGATTTAGTTACATTATATGATCATACATTGCATAAGCCTGCCACAAAGTCAATGTACCCCATCTTTGTATGTATGATCATATAATGTAACTAAATCCCCATTTTTTTTGCCTAGATTAGGTGTTTTTAAAAAAAACTTTTACAAACTAATAAAATCTGTCAACATTGAAGTTGCTGTTTAGTAGATAGGAGAGTGCGCTGGATTTTGTGTATTGTTTATATATATATATATATATATATATATATATACACATACACACACACACACACACACACACACACACTATATTTTTTTTTACACTGATTGTTTTTTTTTTTATTTTATGATTTTTCACTTGCAGGGAGACTGCCTGTCAGCACAGACAGTCCCCCTGCAGGCAGACACATGGACCCTTATTGCGGTCATGTGGTCGAGTGATCACATGGCCATGGGGTCCTGATCTGCCGAGGGGGGACTGCCCGGGCAGACAGGCAGTCCCCCTGGACCGGGAGGAGAGCTGATCGCCGCCGTGGGACCGACGGCGATCAGGTAAGTTGCCCAAAACCGTTATGACGGTTCAGGACCGTCAGCGGTCCAAACGCACGTTTTACCGCTGACGGTCCTGAACCGTCAGCAGTCCTTAAAGGGTTAACACCTAAATGGCAGTTATTTGGGCAGTGAAATTGCAGGGGAATGAGCTATACACTAAAACTGCTTTATTTAGCTAGTCATTTAGGTGACTATAGTGTTCCTTTAAGCAGAGAGGGGGGAAAAAAATAAAATAAAAAAAATTGTAATTTTATAATATTAACCCGTTATGGCGCTCTATGCCGTCCCCATTTAAAAGGGCTTTAAAGCCGTTGCGGCGGCGGCATAGAGCGCCGTAACGGCTGCAGCCCCCAGAGCGCCCGAGATACTTACCTTCCCGGCGCTCCGCTTCTGGAGGACTGCCTCACAGCCCAGGCAGCCCTCCCATGGCAAAAGAAGCCCCCGGGGGCTCTCAAAGAGTTAATCCCTTGTCTATACTGTAAAAACACAATCCTTAAGGTAAACAAGTTGGAATCCCAATTAAAAGTTGCGGAGCTTCAGAGATGCAATCAAGGAGTCACCAACTTTTAGAATATGCAGTGCAGTTTTAGGCATCACTTTTATGCAGAGTGCAGAGGCAAGTTACAAATTTAATATAGATTTGAAAACATAAATAGCTGACCGCTCTCAGCAACTAATGCCACCTTTGTATCCAGGGATTTATTTACCACAAGGCAAACAAGGCATTTGCCTAGGGCAGCACTTTCAGGGGGGGCGCCAAAAAATGCCACCCCAAGCTCCCAGACAAATGCCTTCCTTGCCTTGTGTTCTGGGGCTTTCCACCTTACTGTGAGTGAGTGAGTGAGTGTAGCTGTCAGTGTGTGTCTGTGAGTGAGTTAAAGTGTGTGTGTGTCTTTCAGTGAGAATGGGTGTGCCTGTGAGTGTGTGTCAGTGTTTGTATGTCATTTTATGTGTATCAGAGTGTGTTCCTGTCAGTGAGTGGGTGTGTGTGTCTGTGAGTGAGTGAAAGTGTGTGTGTCTTTCAGTTAGAATGGGTGTGCCTGTGAGTGTGTGTCAGTGTGTGTATGTCGTTTTATGTGTATCTGAGTGTGTCTGTCAGTGAAAGTGTGTTGGTTAAACAGTGTGTGCTTGTGAGTGTATGTGTGTGCCAATGACTGTGAGAATATCTGTCAGTGAGTGTATATCAGTGCATGTATCAATGAGGGCATGTGTCTGTCAGTCAAAAAAGTGGCCTTGACACGAATTGGGGGGTCAAATTTAGATTTTGGGGGTGCCCGAATTTAGTCGTGCCTAGGGCAGCACAAATCCAAAATACACCAGTTTGTATCAGCTCTCGAGGCTCACTTAGGGGGTAAAACCATCTGAGAACAGTTTAATCTCTTGATGTCTGGGAGCCTTCTGGCACCATAACAACTTTATTTTGACAAAGTTGTATTGGTGTTAGCAGGCTGCCCGGGGGACACTCTCACCTCAAGGGATTAAACAGTTCTAAGTGAGCATCAGAGCTGATCTCACCTTACCCCAGGCAGAACTCAACTTCTGAAATTTAAATTTCAGAAAGCGCAAAGTGCCTTAAGACAGGCGCCGATGGTTGGCTGAGAGCGGTAAGCTGACATGCTCAGCCAATCAGTGACTCCCCATTCACAAAACTACCTTGAAAAGAAATATACCCAAGCCACTTCCTGGTTTTCTTAAGAACTAGAAAATATTTCAGTCATCCTACGCACAAAAATATGGTAAACATGAGCACCTCGCAAAAACACACGGGTCACTAGATTTAGAATGGTTTACTGGACACACATCATTAATACATTCTGAAAGTCATTATATAAAGAAAGCTTCCTTCAAGAATGTGGAAGCGTTGTAGGATGGAAAAAGATACCAAAGAGAACACCTCGGCTTCAGCATTATTGAACTTATTTTCCTCCGGCGGTATACGAATTCTGCATACCACAAGTTTCAATCATGTTACCTTTGTCCAGGGAAGCATATGGCTTTGTGTCCGACAACCTGTCAATAACTTATGAAAGAGACCAGTAAGGTGTCCCGTTAGTAAAATGTGGTAAAAAGTAATGAGGAATCGTGCACAGCTAGCACTCACCTGGTCACAAAACACCACATCGAATGTCTCCCCACTAAGGAACACTATGTACAAAGCTAGGAAGATCATTCGGATATAAGCACATAGGGCATGGCACCTGCCCATCAGGCTCCTGGGAAGCCAATCTCCGCAGCATCGAATCGGAATGCCCGAATCCTTAGTCTCTGAAAAGCAATGTTTTAAGTCGTAATGGGCTGTCCACATCCGAACATCACAGCCACGAGATTTCAGCGCCAATGCCGCGTCCACGACCAGCCTCTCGGCCCCTCCGATTCCCAGATCCGGATGGACAAACAACACGATCGGCGGCTCCATTACTCCCCAACAAGTCAATGGGATGATGACGTAAAGAGAGACTTACTTTACGGCCACTCTACATTTGGGTAGTGGCTATTCACAAAAGTCACGCACGCTGTGTTAAAGTAGTGATTGCAGAATAAAATGTACATTCTTAGCACGGTAGGTTGTTTTTCCACATCTGCACTGGCTCACTACACTAGTAAAAACTGCGTTTGAGGAGGACTTCCGTATCTCTTTGCTATGTCCGTTCCGGTGATCTGATACATTATTTTTATTTTCTCCCCTGAAGAC
This sequence comes from Pelobates fuscus, assembly GCF_036172605.1. NCBI lineage: Eukaryota > Metazoa > Chordata > Amphibia > Anura > Pelobatidae > Pelobates > Pelobates fuscus. Next base: position 240,882,101 of record NC_086320.1, read on the forward strand.
TCTGCAACCATCGGCACTCCTCCTCCTTCTAGAGCTCACTGTGGCTGCTCGGCGAGGTCCTGCAAGGTAAGTAAAGTTACACTTAGGACAATTAGGGTTAAGATGACGGTCAAAAATTGGATTGTAAACTCAGTGTAACTGTAACATTACTTGCCTTGCAGGACCTTGCCATGCCACTTCATCGATCATGAGGGAGGAAGGTCCAATAATTATTTCATAATTGGTATTTCATAATCATAGAATCTTTCTTTAATAAAGGATCACTGTAGTGTCAGGAAAACAAACTCATTTTCCTGACACTATCTAATCCTTAGGTCCCCCCTCCCGCAGGGCTGAAGGGGTTAACCCCTACAGCCACTTACCTTCATCAAATAATAGAGGTCCAGGCACTCCTTGGTTCAAGTGAGCTTGACAAAGACCTTTTGGGGTCGAAACGTTGCTGCTGTGGATCTTAATGAAGTACCTGTCTTGAACCAAGGTGCATGGACCTTTATTATTTTATTAATCTTTGGAAATCTGGTGTTTAATTCCGGTTCAGCAAGCACCCTGGCTCAGATTTATGGGAGTGAGTGCAGTTCCACACACACTACTAAAGACTTACCTTTATACAGCGCCAGGCTCCCTCGGCGCTGGTGACCTCTCCTCCCCCTCCGAAGTCAGCTCCCGAGTGGATCCGAATGCGCATGCGCGACCAGAGCTTTCTCAGTGCTTTCTTATGGACGTTCTGAATCGCATTGAGCATCGGGGAAGCGCCACTAGCCACTTTCAGGAAGACAGCAACTAGAGGCTGGATTACCCTGCAATGTAAACATAGCAGTTTCTCTGAAACTGCTATGTTTACAGCTGCAGGGTTAAAACCTGGGGAACCTGGCACCCAGACCACTGCATTGAGCTGAAATGATCTGGGTGACTATAGTGGTCCTTTAACCCGTTAACGCCGTTACGGCGTTCCATGCCGTCCCCATTATAATGGGCTTTAAAGCCGTTGCGGCGGCATGGAACGCCGTAACGGCTTTGAGCCCCAGGAGGTACGTTATACTTACCTCCGCCGCGATCCTCTTCTGGGGGGCTGCCTGACAGCCCAGGCAGCCCTCCCACGGGCCCCCGGGGGCCATGTGATCGCTCTCAAAGAGCGATCACATGGCCCCCTATAGCTGGCTATGGATCTGCCAGCAGGGGGACTGTCTAAAATATCAGACAGTCCCCCTGCTGGTAAGAAAGTATAAAAAAATAAATTAAACATGTTAAAAAATACATTTTAAATATTTTTATATATATATAATATGTATATATATTCAGGGCTCGAGTCCTGCAGGAACGCATGGGAACGGCGTTCCTGCACTTTTTCCAAAGCAGGAACGCCGTTCCCGTTCCCAGTCCTGCAGGACCTGCCCTGCTACCTGCATACAGGTCCCATCACACGCTGTGTTTCCTCTCCAGCTCTAACTCTCGCGAGACCCGCGGCTGTGAGAGCGTTGCCACGGGTTACCATGGCAACGCTACGCACAGGCGAGTCTCGCGAGAGTTAGAGCTGGAGAGGAAACACAGCGTGTGATGGGACCTGTGTGCAGCGGCTGGCTCCCCCACCGGACCACCAGGCGATCTCCCCCCTCCCTGACAAGGTAAGAAGCAGGGAGGGGGGAATAAACTAAAAAAAATACACACATAAAGTTAAAAAAAAAAAAAATGCTCCCCTCCCTATCATCCTGCACACACACACACACACATCATCCAGCACACACACACACACATCATCCAGCACACACACACATCATCCAGCGCACACACACACACACACACACACACATCATCCAGCACACACACACATCATCCAGCACACACAGACACACACACATGATCCAGCACACACACACACACACACACACATCATCCAGCACACACACACACACACACACACACACACCATCCAGCACACACATAATCCAGCACACACACACACACACACATCATCCAGCGCACACACACACACCCACACCCACACATCATCCAGCACACACACACACATCATCCAGCACGCACACACACACACATCATCCAGCACACACACACACACACATCATCCAGCACACACACACATCATCCAGAGCACACACACACACACACATCATCCAGAGCACACACACACACACACATCATCCAGCACACACACATCATCCAGCGCGCACACATCATCCAGCGCGCACACACACACACATCATCCAGAGCACACACACACACACACATCATCCAGCACACACACATCATCCAGCGCGCACACATCATCCAGCGCGCACACACACACACATCATCCAGCGCGCACACACACACACATCATCCAGCGCACACACACACACACACAATCCAACACACACACACACACATAATCCAACACACACACATCATCCAACACACACACACATCATCCAACACACACACACATCATCCAACACACACGCACACACACATCATCCAGCACACGCACACACACATCATCCAGCACACGCACACACACATCATCCAGCACACGCACACACACCCATTATACACACTCTGCACTCATTACAAACACACTAGATTCACTATACACACTCACACACTACATTCACTATACACACTTTGCACTCACTGCAAACACACTACATTCATTATACACACTGCATTTACTACACACACTACATTCATTATACACATTATGCACTCACTACAAACACACTACATTAATTATACACACTATGCACTCACTACAACACACACTGCATTCATTATACACACTCTGCACTCACTACAAACTCACTACATTCATTATACAGACTTTGCACTCACTGCAAACACACTACATTCATTATACACATTATGCACTCACTACAAACACACTGCTCTCACTACAAATACACTACATTTATTATACACAATCTGCACGCACTACAAACACACTGCATTCATTATACACAATCTGCACTCACTACAAACACACTGCATTCATTATACACAATCTGCACTCACTACAAACACACTGCATTCATTATACACACTGCACTCACTACAAACACACTGCATTCATTATACACACACTGCACTCACAACACAAACACTACATTCATTATACACACTCTGCACTCACTACAAACACACTACATTTATTACACACAGCACTCACTACAAACACACTGCATTTATTATTCATACTCTGCATTCACTACAAACACACTACATTAATTATACACACACTGCACTATATGCATAGGAGTGTAAAACAAAATTTTTTTTAAGGGGGAGGGGCGGGAATCTTGGGTGAGTTCCCACACTTTTTTCCCCAGGACTTGACCCCTGTATATATTATATATATAATATATATACATATTATATACCGTATTTATCGGCATATAACACGCACCGGCGTATAACACGCACCTCATTTTTAGAAAGAAATTCCAGGAAATTTCCCCCCCCCATAGTATTCCCCCCCCCCCTCATCCCATAGTATTCCCCCCTCATCCCATAGTGTTCCCCCCCCATAGTATTCTCCCCCTCCCCTCCCATAGTATTCTCCCCCCCTCCCCTCCCATAGTATTCTCCCCCCATCCCCTCCCATAGTATTCTCCCCCCCATCCCCTCCCCTCCCATAGTATTCTCCCCCCATCCCCTCCCATAGTATTCTCCCCCCATCCCCTCCCCTCCCATAGTATTCTCCCCCCCTCCCCTCCCATAGTATTCTCCCCCCATCCCCTCCCCTCCCATAGTATTCTCCCCCCATCCCCTCCCATAGTATTCTCCCCCCCATCCCCTCCCCTCCCATAGTATTCTCCCCCCCTCCCCTCCCATAGTATTCTCCCCCCCTCCCCTCCCATAGTATTCTCCCCCCCTCCCCTCCCATAGTATTCTCCCCCCATCCCCTCCCATAGTATTCTCCCCCCCTCCCCTCCCATAGTATTCTCCCCCCCTCCCCTCCCATAGTATTCTCCCCCCCTCCCATAGTATTCTCCCCCTCCCCTCACATTCTCCCCCCCATAGTGTACTTCCTCCCCCTCCCCTCCCCTCCCATAGTGTACTTCCCCCCCTCCCCTCCCATAGTGTACTTCCCACCCCCTCCCCTCCCATAGTGTACTTCCCCCCCTCCCCTCCCATAGTGTACTTCCCACCCCCTCCCCTCCCATAGTGTACTTCCTCCCCCCCTCCCCTCCCCTCCCATAGTGTACTTCCCCCCCCTCCCATAGTGTACTTCCCCCCCCTCCCCTCCCATAGTGTACTTCCCCCCCCCTCCCCTCCCATAGTGTACTTCCCCCCCCTCCCCTCCCATAGTGTACTTCCCCCCCCCTCCCATAGTGTACTTCCCCCCCCTCCCATAGTGTACTTCCCCTCCCATAATTACTTACCTGTCCTGAAGCGTGGGCCGGCTTCACAGCTTGCACCGCGGTACAGGAACTTTAATTTCATGTTCCGGTTTCCGGCGGGACTGAAAGGAAGTGTGCACACTATTGTGCACACTTCCTTTCAGTCCCGCCGGAAACCGGAACATGAAATTAAAGTTCCTGTACCGCGGTGCAAGCTGTGAAGCCGGCCCACGCTTCAGGACAGGTAAGTAATTATGGGATATCGGCGTATAACACGCACCCACGATTTTCCCCCTATTTTCAGGGGAAAAAAGTGCGTGTTATACGCCGATAAATACGGTATATGTAACGTCATACAAAGTGTATTTTAATACTAATATAAGTATATATATTAGCATTAAAATACACTTAGAATGACGTTACATATATATAATGTGTATATATATTATATATATAATAGATCTACATATATATATTATATATATATATACATATAATTAAAATTATAAATAAATAAAATATTGAAACAAAATTTAATATAAATTATATATTCATATGTAATTTCATTCTAACTGTATTTTGTTATTAATATATATATATTGGTAACAAAATACACTTAGAATGACATTCTATATATATCTATCTACGGTATATATAAAATACAAATAACCGCAAATATATATATATATATATATATATATATATATATATATAAATAAATACATATAATTACATAAAAGATTACATTAGTATACACGTAGAATTCAAATACATATATATGTGTATATATATTAAAATTCTACATGCATATTTAAGTAATCTTTTAACATAATTATGTGATTTGATTAATTAAAATTTGATTGACATGCCTGACAACACAGGGAGAAAGTGCAGAGAATTTAATTTGCAAGCACTATATTTGACCCTGTAACTCTCCACGACACCATAAAACCTGTACATAGGGGGTACTGTTTTACTCAGGAGACTTCGCTGAACACAAATATTAGTGTTTCAAACTGGTAAATTGTATTACAACGATGATATTTTAAGTAAAAGTGACGTTTTTTGCATTTTTTACAAACAAACAGCACTTTTATGGACTATATTATTGTTGTAATATGTTTTACTGTTTTAAAACACTAATATTTGTGTTTAGTGAAGTCTCCCGAGAATAACAGTACCCCCCATGTACAGGTTTTATGGTGTTTTGGAACGTTAGAGAGTCACATATAAGGCTTGCATTTCATTTTTATTACATTGAAATTTGCCAGATTGGTTATGTTGCCTTTGAGAGCGTATGGTAGCCCAGGAATGAGAACTACCCCCATGATGGCATACCATTTGCAAAAGTAGACAACCCGAGGTATTGCAAGTTGGGTATGTCCAGTCTTTCTTAGTAGCCACTTAGTCAAAAACACTGGCCAAATATTCGTTTTTTTGCTTTTTTCACACAAAAACAAATATGAACGCTAACTTTGGCCAGTGTTTGTGACTAAGTGGCTACTAAAAAAGACTAAACATACCCCACTTTCAATACCTTGGCTTGTCTACTTTTTCAAATGGTATGCCATTATGGGGGTAATTCTCATTCCTGGGCTACCATACCGTCTCAAAGGTAACATTACTAATCTGGCAAATTTCAATTTGAAAATGTAACGTTCTATATTTGACCCTGTAACTTTCCAAAACACCATAAAACCTGTTAATGGGGGGAACTGTTGTACTCGTGAGACATCGCTGATTACAAATATGTGCATTTTGTTGCAGTAAAACCTAACAGTATTATGACATTTACAGCTAAAATGTGAGTCGGAACTACACATTTAAAAATTTTTTTTTAAAAATTCTCAGTTTTTTTATTTTATTCATAATAAATTATGTTCCATATATGAATAGTTAATGGTAAATTAAAGCCCTGTTTCTCCTGAACAAAATGATATATGAGTGTGGGTGCATATAATATGAAAGAGGGGAACTACGGGTGAACAGACATTTAGCGCAAATTCTAGTTTTTGTTTACGTTTTGTTTTGATCAGAACGTGCACTATTGACTCCGTCCTGAAGGGGTTAAATACTCATTTTGACTGTGTTGGTATTTGACTGTTAAGAGATATACTGAGACAAAGTAGGGACTACTTTGTCTCTGTATTTCTCCTCCGCCTGACTTTCTTAGTCTCAGGACGGAGTTTAAAGGACCACTATAGTGCCGTGATGGTGCCCCCAACCCTCAGGCCCCCCTCCTGCCGGGCTCTAGGGGGTGGAAGGGGTTAAATTTACCTCTTTCTCGACGGGCGGGGAACTCTCCTCCTCCATATCACAGTCATCGGCTGAATGCGCATGCGCGGCAGGAGCCGCGCGCGCATTCAGCCAGTCCATAGGAAAGCATTCTCAATGCTTTCCTATGGGCGCTGGCGTCTTCTCACTGTGAAAATCACAGTGAGAAGAGCGGAAGAGCCTCTAGCGGCTGTCAATGAGACAGCCACTAGAGGCTGGATTAACCCTATTATAAACCTGCTATGTTTATAGAAGAAAGGGTAATCCTAGCTGAACCTGGCACCCAGACCACTTCATTAAGCTGAAGTGGTCTGGGTGCCTATAGTGGTCCTTTAAGTGTCAATCCCAATAGCTGTCACTAGTCACTGCTGCAGAGATATTGTCTGTGTCTTGGAGGGTCTCACGTGATCCTCCGTAGACATCAAAGCTGTACTTTCGCTCCTGCGCGAGAGTACAGCAGTGACGTTGGCTCCGAAGAGGACCTACCGGATCGAGATGGAAGCTTACCTTTATCTGCCCACCGGACTCCCAGAGGCGTTGCCATCGTTGGGGGGGGGGGGGGGGGGGCAGGTGAATTCTGCAAAGTAACCTTACGGTGACAGTGCCATATTGATTTATAAAATTCAGATAATTTTGCTTAACCCCTTAAGGACACATGACATGTGTGACATGTCATGATTCCCTTTTATTCCAGAAGTTTGGTCCTTAAGGGGTTAAGCTAAGGTTTAACCACTAACAGAGTTATTTACTGAAGTGAGAATTCAAAGGGATTTTTAAGTTTAACGCAGCACCCCTTCCCAAATAAAGAGTATATCATATAGATAGAATCTTTAAGAAATACTCATATTGACTGTGATGGAATTTCACTGAAATTCTAACCCAGTCAAGAAATCTACTGAGACAAAGTCTATATATTCCCCACACCTGACTAGTCTACACTGGGCGAAAGCTGGAAGTGTCGGGAATTGGCTTTATCTATGTAGGGTCTCGCTGGATCCTCCATAGTCCTCAATGCTGTACTCTTGCGCATGCACTTGAAATCAGCAGTGACATTGGCTATTAGCGCTTGAAGAGGGTCTGCCCGAAGATGGTCCCCCGAAGGACAGGTTTGGTTAAGTAGAACTCATATTTGCCTGCCCCCCTCCATATCACGCAATGTCACCATTGGGGGGTCTTTGGAAGTTCTGCATTGAGATCAGAGTAGTGTAATTCATAATACAGTGTAATTCATAATAAAGTGAGAATTCAATATGAATTACAAATTCGTAGTAAAAATAGCCAAACTGGGAATATTTTTTTTTAATTTAAATTTGAATTCTGACTTTAGTGAAAAACACTGGTTGTGCATTTGTTCCAGTTTGCATATTTTGCCCTTTATATTTGAAATTCTGTGTGAATTCTCACTTTAATGAACAGCCATTTTTATTTCAAATAGCAGTGAACTAAAATCCAAAATCAAGCTGTCACCATAACTGAGTTGCAGAGATTTTCAGGATCGGCTACTTTTACTGGGCATTTTAATCACATTTCCAGTCTAGACTCTATATGTTCGCCTCGAGGAGGGGTCAGGGCGTTTGTGATTCTACGTCTGCCCCCCGCGTGAGCACATCAGCAGAGAATATAGGTGACCACCGCGTTTGCCTGCTTCTCGAACACAGTCTAATACCAGAGAGTTTCTTTGGTGACCGTGACCTCCATGGCTTACTATACACGAATACTCGTAATTCTGAAAGCTTCACATTTTATAGTATACGGTCAGGCATCTTCTCGGTCAGACTGCTGACGTGTCGTTTGTTCTACATTGTAAAGGACCCCAGAGAGTGGTAAAAAAATTAACCAGATACTGTGATTTGATTGGTTGTGTGCAAGCTTCCGGTGACGTATCACAAGCTGTCTGAATTCCCCAGCTCGGCTTCCTTCCAGTCAGACTACAGAGCTACGAAGCTGAACGTGGAGTGTATCATTTATCACTATGGTAAGGCAATATATTCATATTGTGCTTGTAAATATACTGGAAAAATGACTGACAGCTTGTTTATCGATATAGATGTTACCTACTGCACTTTTTTTTTTTTAATGTAAGATAATTGCTTGAAATTTCAGGTTGTTGCTTCAGTTTCTAGTATTTTTTTCATGGTCTCCTTAATAATACGAGTTCTTTGTCAGTTGTTCTTTTATGAAATTTCATGTAGACTTCGGTGATACTAAGGTACCAAGAAATTGCAAAAAAAATGTAAATAAAACGGGTTTAAAAAAAAAATGTTTTTAAAGGAAAATAAATTTGCAGAATGGGCTCAAGATTTATCAAACAAAACTAAGAGAATTTTACTGTCTTATAAAAAACTAGCCACAGAATTCTGTACTATTCAGTTATGGCAAATTAGAAGGTAACAAGACAAAGGGTTAAAGTCTCTTGAAGAGATTGATGCCCACTGTACCTCTTTATTAACAAAATGTGGTCTGTTTGGATGATTCACTGTCAAAGGAACTTAATATGTATAGCTTGGAGGAAAGACGCGACGGGGGGATATGATAGAAACATTTGAATACATGAAGGGAATCAACACAGTAAAGGAGGAGACTATATTTAAAAGAAGAAAAACTACCACAACAAGAGGACATAGTCCTAAATTAGAGGGGCAAAGGTTTAAAAATAATATCAGGAAGTATTACTTTACTGAGAGGGTAGTGGATGCATGTAATAGCCTTCCAGCTGAAGTGGTAGAGGTTAACACAGTAAAGGAGTTTAAGCATGCGTGGGATAGGCATAAGGCTATCCTAACTAGAAGATTTAAATCAGACAAATCAGAGGCATCCTATGTAAGATAGAAGGAAGCCAATAATGCTTGCAAAAAGGCAATTAAAGTGGCTAAACTAGAAAATGAGAAATTGATAGCTAAAGAATGCAAAACCAACCCCCAAAACAAAAAATGAAAGTGTAGGTACACTGGAAACAGAGTTGGGTTTATTAGCTAATGAAGACCAGGAAAAAGCAGAAATTTTAAATAACTATTTTTCTTCAGTATATATTAATGATGATCCTATGGCAAGAGATATGCAAATGATTGCTGCAAAAAAACTTGCAAATAACTTGTGATTGGATAACTCGAGACAAGGTGCTACAGCTATTAAAGGAACACTATAGTCACCTAAATTACTTTAGCTAAATAAAGCAGTTTTAGTGTAGAGATCATTCCCCTGCAATTTCACTGCTCAATTAACTGTCATTTAGGAGTTAAATCACTTTGTTTCTGTTTATGCAGCCCTAGCCACACCTCCGTTGGTTATGATTGACAGAGCCTGCATGAAAAAAAAAAACTGGTTTCACTTTCAAACAGGTGTAATTTACCTTAAATAATTGTATCTCAATCTCTAAATTGAACTTTAATCACACACAGGAGGCTCTTGCAGGGTCTAGCAAGCTATTAACATAGCAGGGGATAAGAATCTTAATTAAACAGAACTTGCAATAAAGAAAGCCTAAATAGGGCTCTCTTTACAGGAAGTGTTTATGGAAGGCTGTGCAAGTCACATGCAGGGAGGTGTGACTAGGGTTCATAAACAAAGGGATTTAACTCCTAAATGGCAGAGGATTGAGCAGTGAGGCTGCAGGGGCATGTTCTATACACCAAAACTGCTTCATTAAGCTAAAGTTGTTCAGGTGACTATAGTGTCCCTTTAAAGAAAATTAATGTAAATAAAGCTCTGGGGCCTGACGGTATTCACCCACAAGTACTTAAGGAGCTACCGTATTTTTCGCTCCATAAGACGCACCTCACCATAAGACGCACCTCACCATAAGACGCACCTAGTTTTTAGAGGAAGAAACCCAGAAAAAAATATTCTGAACAAACTGCCCCATAGTGTTTCTTACTAAGGGACAGTTTGTTCAGAATATTTTTTTTTTCTCCCCCGTCCCATAGTGTCCCCCCCCTCCCATAGTGTCCCCCCCTCCCATAGTGTCCCCCCCTCCCATAGTGTCCCCCCCTCCCATAGTGTCCCCCCCTCCCATAGTGTCCCCCCCTCCCATAGTGTCCCCCCTCCCATAGTGTCCCCCCCTCCCATAGTGTCCCCCCCTCCCATAGTGTCCCCCCCTCCCATAGTGTCCCCCCCTCCCATAGTGTCCCCCCCTCCCATAGTGTCCCCCCCTCCCATAGTGTCCCCCCCCTCCCATAGTGTCCCCCCCCTCCCATAGTGTCCCCCCCTCCCATAGTCTTCTCCCCCCCTCCCATAGTCTTCTCCCCCCCTCTCATAGTCTTCTCCCCCCCCTCTCATAGTCTTCTCCCCCCCTCCCATAGTCTTCTCCCCCCCTCCCATAGTCTTCTCCCCCCCTCCCATAGTCTTCTCCCCCCCTCCCATAGTCTTCTCCCCCCCTCCCATAGTCTTCTCCCCCCCTCCCATAGTCTTCTCTCCCCCCTCCCATAGTCTTCTCTCCCCCCTCCCATAGTCTTCTCTCCCCCCTCCCATAGTCTTCTCTCCCCCCTCCCATAGTCTTCTCTCCCCCCTCCCATAGTCTTCTCTCCCCCCTCCCATAGTCTTCTCTCCCCCCTCCCATAGTCTTCTCCTCCCTCCCATAGTCTTCTCCCCCCCTCCCATAGTCTTCTCCCCCCTCCCATAGTCTTCTCCCCCCTCCCATAGTCTTCTCCCCCCCTCCCATAGTCTTCTCCCCCCCTCCCATAGTCTTCTCCCCCCCTCCCATAGTCTTCTCCCCCCCTCCCATAGTCTTCTCCCCCCCTCCCATAGTCTTCTCCCCCCCTCCCATAGTCTTCTCCCCCCCTCCCATAGTCTTCTCCCCCCCTCCCATAGTCTTCTCCCCCCCTCCCATAGTCTTCTCCCCCCCTCCCATAGTCTTCTCCCCCCCTCCCATAGTCTTCTCCCCCCCTCCCATAGTCTTCTCCCCCCCTCCCATAGTCTTCTCCCCCCCTCCCATAGTCTTCTCCCCCCCTCCCATAGTCTTCTCCCCCCCTCCCATAGTCTTCTCCCCCCCTCCCATAGTCTTCTCCCCCCCTCCCATAGTCTTCTCCCCCCCTCCCATAGTCTTCTCCCCCCCTCCCATAGTCTTCTCCCCCCCTCCCATAGTCTTCTCCCCCCCTCCCATAGTCTTCTCCCCCCCTCCCATAGTCTTCTCCCCCCCTCCCATAGTCTTCTCCCCCCCTCCCATAGTCTTCTCCCCCCCTCCCATAGTCTTCTCCCCCCCTCCCATAGTCTTCTCCCCCCCTCCCATAGTCTTCTCCCCCCCTCCCATAGTCTTCTCCCCCCCTCCCATAGTCTTCTCCCCCCCTCCCATAGTCTTCTCCCCCCCTCCCATAGTCTTCTCCCCCCCTCCCATAGTCTTCTCCCCCCCTCCCATAGTCTTCTCCCCCCCTCCCATAGTCTTCTCCCCCCCTCCCATAGTCTTCTCCCCCCCTCCCATAGTCTTCTCCCCCCCTCCCATAGTCTTCTCCCCCCCTCCCATAGTCTTCTCCCCCCCTCCCATAGTCTTCTCCCCCCCTCCCATAGTCTTCTCCCCCCCTCCCATAGTCTTCTCCCCCCCTCCCATAGTCTTCTCCCCCCCTCCCATAGTCTTCTCCCCCCCTCCCATAGTCTTCTCCCCCCCTCCCATAGTCTTCTCCCCCCCTCCCATAGTCTTCTCCCCCCCTCCCATAGTCTTCTCCCCCCCTCCCATAGTCTTCTCCCCCCCTCCCATAGTCTTCTCCCCCCTCCCCCATAGTCTTCTCCCCCCTCCCCCATAGTCTTCTCCCCCCCTCCCATAGTCTTCTCCCCCCCTCCCATAGTCTTCTCCCCCCCTCCCATAGTCTTCTCCCCCCCTCCCATAGTCTTCTCCCCCCCTCCCATAGTCTTCTCCCCCCCTCCCATAGTCTTCTCCCCCCCTCCCATAGTCTTCTCCCCCCCTCCCATAGTCTTCTCCCCCCCTCCCATAGTCTTCTCCCCCCCTCCCATAGTCTTCTCCCCCCCTCCCATAGTCTTCTCCCCCCCTCCCATAGTCTTCTCCCCCCTCCCATAGTCTTCTCCCCCCCTCCCATAGTCTTCTCCCCCCCTCCCATAGTCTTCTCCCCCCCTCCCATAGTCTTCTCCCCCCCTCCCATAGTCTTCTCCCCCCCTCCCATAGTCTTCTCCCCCCCTCCCATAGTCTTCTCCCCCCTCCCATAGTCTTCTCCCCCCTCCCATAGTCTTCTCCCCCCTCCCATAGTCTTCTCCCCCCCTCCCATAGTCTTCTCCCCCCCTCCCATAGTCTTCTCCCCCCCTCCCATAGTCTTCTCCCCCCCTCCCATAGTCTTCTCCCCCCCTCCCATAGTCTTCTCCCCCCCTCCCATAGTCTTCTCCCCCCCTCCCATAGTCTTCTCCCCCCCTCCCATAGTCTTCTCCCCCCCTCCCATAGTCTTCTCCCCCCCTCCCATAGTCTTCTCCCCCCCTCCCATAGTCTTCTCCCCCCCTCCCATAGTCTTCTCCCCCCCTCCCATAGTCTTCTCCCCCCCTCCCATAGTCTTCTCCCCCCCTCCCATAGTCTTCTCCCCCCCTCCCATAGTCTTCTCCCCCCCTCCCATAGTCTTCTCCCCCCCTCCCATAGTCTTCTCCCCCCCTCCCATAGTCTTCTCCCCCCCTCCCATAGTCTTCTCCCCCCCTCCCATAGTCTTCTCCCCCCCTCCCATAGTCTTCTCCCCCCCTCCCATAGTCTTCTCCCCCCCTCCCATAGTCTTCTCCCCCCTCCCATAGTCTTCTCCCCCCCTCCCCCCATAGTCTTCTCCCCCCTCCCCCCATAGTCTTCTCCCCCCCTCCCCCCATAGTCTTCTCCCCCCCTCCCCCCATAGTCTTCTCCCCCCCTCCCCCCATAGTCTTCTCCCCCCCTCCCCCCATAGTCTTCTCCCCCCCTCCCCCCATAGTCTTCTCCCCCCCTCCCCCCATAGTCTTCTCCCCCCCTCCCCCCATAGTCTTCTCCCCCCCTCCCCCCATAGTCTTCTCCCCCCCTCCCCCCATAGTCTTCTCCCCCCCTCCCCCCATAGTCTTCTCCCCCCCTCCCCCCATAGTCTTCTCCCCCCCTCCCCCCATAGTCTTCTCCCCCCCTCCCCCCATAGTCTTCTCCCCCCCTCCCCCCATAGTCTTCTCCCCCCCTCCCCCCATAGTCTTCTCCCCCCTCCCCCCATAGTCTTCTCCCCCCCTCCCCCCATAGTCTTCTCCCCCCCTCCCCCCATAGTCTTCTCCCCCCCTCCCCCCATAGTCTTCTCCCCCCCTCCCCCCATAGTCTTCTCCCCCCCTCCCCCCATAGTCTTCATCCCCCCTCCCTCCCCATAGTCTTCATCCCCCCCTCCCTCCCCATAGTCTTCATCCCCCCCTCCCTCCCCATAGTCTTCATCCCCCCCTCCCTCCCCATAGTCTTCATCCCCCCCTCCCTCCCCATAGTCTTCATCCCCCCCTCCCTCCCCATAGTCTTCATCCCCCCCTCCCTCCCCATAGTCTTCATCCCCCCCTCCCTCCCCATAGTCTTCATCCCCCCCTCCCTCCCCATAGTCTTCATCCCCCCCTCCCTCCCCATAGTCTTCATCCCCCCCTCCCTCCCCATAGTCTTCTCCCCCCCTCCCTCCCCATAGTCTTCTCCCCCCCTCCCATAGTCTTCTCCCCCCTCCCATAGTCTTCTCCCCCCCTCCCATAGTCTTCTCCCCCCCTCCCATAGTCTTCTCCCCCCTCCCCCCATAGTCTTCTCCCCCCTCCCCCCATAGTCTTCTCCCCCCTCCCCCCATAGTCTTCATCCCCCCCCTCCCTCCCCATAGTCTTCATCCCCCCCTCCCTCCCCATAGTCTTCATCCCCCCCTCCCTCCCCATAGTCTTCATCCCCCCCCTCCCTCCCCATAGTCTTCATCCCCCCCCTCCCTCCCCATAGTCTTCATCCCCCCCTCCCTCCCCATAGTCTTCATCCCCCCCTCCCTCCCCATAGTCTTCATCCCCCCCTCCCTCCCCATAGTCTTCATCCCCCCCTCCCTCCCCATAGTCTTCATCCCCCCCTCCCTCCCCACAGTCTTCATCCCCCCTCCCTCCCCACAGTCTTCATCCCCCCTCCCTCCCCACAGTCTTCATCCCCCCCCTCCCCACAGTCTTCATCCCCCCCTCCCTCCCCACAGTCTTCATCCCCCCCTCCCTCCCCACAGTCTTCATCCCCCCTCCCTCCCCACAGTCTTCATCCCCCCTCCCTCCCCACAGTCTTCATCCCCCCTCCCTCCCCACAGTCTTCATCCCCCCCTCCCTCCCCACAGTCTTCATCCCCCCTCCCTCCCCATAGTCTTCATCCCCCCCTCCCTCCCCACAGTCTTCATCCCCCCCTCCCTCCCCACAGTCTTCATCCCCCCCTCCCTCCCCATAGTCTTCATCCCCCCTCCCTCCCCATAGTCTTCATCCCCCCCTCCCTCCCCATAGTCTTCATCCCCCCCTCCCTCCCCATAGTCTTCATCCCCCCTCCCTCCCCATAGTCTTCATCCCCCCCTCCCTCCCCATAGTCTTCATCCCCCCCTCCCTCCCCATAGTCTTCATCCCCCCCTCCCTCCCCATAGTCTTCATCCCCCCTCCCTCCCCATAGTCTTCATCCCCCCCCTCCCTCCCCATAGTCTTCATCCCCCCCTCCCTCCCCATAGTCTTCATCCCCCCCCTCCCTCCCCATAGTCTTCATCCCCCCCTCCCTCCCCATAGTCTTCATCCCCCTCTCCCTCCCCATAGTCTTCATCCCCCCCTCCCTCCCCATAGTCTTCATCCCCCCCCCCTCCCTCCCCATAGTCTTTTCTTCTCTCCCATATTGTCCCCCTCCCTTGTCCCATAATTACTTACCTGTCCTGTAGCGTTGGCCGGCAGCACAGGGCGCACCGCCCGGTTTCCGGCGGGACTGAAAGGAAGTGTGCACACTGAGCTTAGTGCGCACTTCCTTTCAGTCCCGCCGGAAACCGGAACCTGGAATTGAAGTTCCAGTACCGCGGTGCGCCCTATGCTGCCGGCCAACGCTACAAGACAGGTAAGTAAAACTTCATATTCGCTCCATAAGACGCACAGACATTTCCCCTCACTTTTGAGGGGGAAAAAAGTGCGTCTTATGGAGCGAAAAATACGGTAAGTGGGGAAATAAGTGAACCTCTGTATTTAATTTGTCAAGATTCTTTTGCTTCAGGTGTTGTACCGGAGGATTGGAGGAAGGCAGATGTTGTTCCTATATTTAAAAAGCGTTCAAAATCCTTGCCTGGAAATTATAGACCTGTGAGCTTAACTTCTGTAACTGGGAAAATATTTGAAGGGCTATTAAGGGATAATATTCAAGAATTCATTGGGAAGAACTTTGTTATTAGCAATAATCAGCATGGTTTTATGAAACATAGCTCATGTCAAACTAACCTAATTGCATTCTACGAAGAAGTAAGTAGAAGTATAGATCAGAGTGTTGCAGTGGATGTGATCTACTTGGATTTTGCCAAGGCATTTGATACGGTTCCTCACAATAGGTTAGTCTTCAAAATAAAATAAATTGGTCTAGATGAATATTCTTGTTCTTGGGTAGAACATTGGCTTAAGGATAGAGTACAACGAGTTGTGATTAACGGTAAATTTTCAGGCTGGACAAAAGTGGTAATTGGTGTCCCTCAGGGTTCTGTTTTGGGACCACTTCTATTTAACATATTTATAAATGATCTTGAAATAGGCATTTTTCAGATGACACAAACCTTTGTAAAGTAATAAAATGTGAGCAGGATTGCTTTGCTGCAGAGGGATTTGGATAGATTGGGGGACTGGGCACTAAAATGGCAGATGAAATTTAACGTAGAGAAATGCAAAGTTATGCACTTCGGCGTAAAGAATACACAAGCAACGTATACCCTTAATGGAAGCGAATTAGGGATAACAACACACGAAAAGGACTTTGGAATTGTCATAGACAAGAAACTATGCAACAATGTGCAATGTCAATCAGCAGTGGCCAAGGCCAGTAAGGTTTTGTCATGCATAAATTCTCGGGATGAAATTTTGCCTCTTTATAAATCGCTGGTGAGATCACACCTTGAATATGCTGTGCAATTTTGGGCACCTGTTCTAAAGAAAGATATCATGGCACTAGAAAAAGTCCAGAGACGAGCTACAAAATTGATAAAAGGAATGGAGCATTTTAATTATGAAGAAAGGTTAAAAAAATTAAATCTGTTTAGTTTGGAAAAACGGCGCCTGAGAGGGGATATGATAACTTTATACAAATATATGCGGGGCCAGTACAAACCTTTATCTGGAAATCTATTCATAAACAGGGCTATACCTAGGACACGAGGTCACACATTTAGGCTGGAAGAAAGGAGATTTCATCTAAGGCAAAGAAAAGGTTTTTATACTGTAAGAGCAATAAGGATATGGAATTCTCTGCCTGAAGAGGTGGTTTTGTCAGTCACTACAGATGTTTAAACTGCAATTGGATAAATACTTACAAAAACATAACATACAGGGATAGAATTTCTAATTAGTGGGGTAACAGCTGCTTAATCCAAGGAGACATCTGACTGCTATTTTGGGGTCAAGAAGGAATTTTTTCCTAGTTTGTGGCAAAATTGGAAGCGCTTCAGACTAGGTTTTTTTGCCTTCTTTTGGATCAACAACATGTGTGAGGAAGGCTTAACTTGATGGACGCAAGTCTCTTTTCAACTATGTAACCATCGACTGCCGACATGAATAATACAGGTAGGGAGTTCGTGGAGCACTCAGGAGCATGTAGCCTGTGTTTGGGCAGATAAAAGTAAGAATTTGCTGGGATATTGGGTATAAACAGGCTTGTATTCATGGAGCTCAGCCCAGGTGCGTCTTGCTTACTCGGCAGTCGGGCTCCGCCCCCCCTCCCAATGCTAATAACTTTAAAGCTACACTCCAAGCCTATGTATAAACCCTGCTTTAGTGGGTAAGGTGCCGAGATTATCCTTGTGCCATCACAGCATCATCTGTGATACCGAATTTTAAACTATTTGTGTTTGACATTTAATGGGTCCCTCTGAGTGCATGAGCAGCTTTTGGTTTACACCAGACGGAGAAGCTGGATGTCCGTTTTGTTAAAAACAGGAACTTGTTCGCTAGCATCAGGCGTCTCCTGCTTGAGAAGACCATAAACAGCCCAGGCACCCAGAGGGGTTAATGTGAAAAAGGTTTACAGATTACATTGGGATGGAGCCAGGACACTCCTTGCAGCATAACGGCCTGATAGTAGTTTCTGTCTTAATTTGGCCTCCTGCCAAATCATGCTAGGAAGGGAGAGGAGTTGGGAAGACAGGAAATGGCAAACAAAGTATGGAACTTATTTTTAGCTTTTTGATTTTTTTTTTTTTTTTTCTTACTTTCACTTTAGCCTGGCCCTGCAGCAAGTGCTACCAACGTTGGCGCCTCTAGTCGATCTCCAAGTAAAGCTGTCGCACCCAGAGCTGCAGGATCTACAGTAAGACAAAGGTACCATAAATATATAAATTTACATTTATCTATGAGTGTACACAAAAGCACATGATTATTGGTCATTTAAAGGAACACTATAAGGTCATGAACACAAACCTGTATTCTTGACCCTATAGTATTAAAACCACAATCTAGCCTCCCCCATTCCTTCAACATATAGTAAAATCTTATTTGTATTCAAGACTGCAGCTGCTGGCTTTGCTCCTGTCTGACCAATCAGCATCTCCTCATAGAGATAAATTGAATCAATGCATCTCTATGAGAAACGTTCAGTGTTTGCATGCAGAGGGTTGATGCCATAACAATGTGAGATATTGTGCCAGCATAGTTCATTGTAGACATTTTTCGTATATTTTTAACACCTTAAGGACTGTGCGAAGTGTACACGTTGTGATCAAAACAAAACCTGGAATTTGACTATGTCTGTTCAACCGTAATTCACCTCTTTTATATTAAGTGCACCCACATTTATTAGATATCATTCTTTTCAGGGGAAATAGGGCTTTCATTTAACATCAAATATTTAGCTATTAAACATCATTTAATATGAATAAAATGGGAGAAAATAAGATGGAGAGATAGATAGATATATATATATATATATATATCTATTTTTTTTTTTTTTTCTACATGACATTTTAACTATGAATGTCATAATACTGTTTGCTTTTACTGCAATAAAATACACATATTTATATTCAGAAAAGTCTCCCGTGTAAAACAGTACCCCCTATGTACAGGTTTTATGGCGTTTTGAGAAGTTACAGGGTCAAATATAGCATGTTAAATTTTTTTTACTTTTTTTCACATTGAAATTCACCAGGTTGGTTACGTTGCCTTTGAGACCATATGGTAGCCCAGGAATGAGAATTACCCCCATGATGGCATACCATTTGCAATAGTAGACAACCCAAGGTATTGTAACTGAGGTATGTCCAGTCTTTTTTAGAAGCCACTTGGTCACAAACACTGGCCAAAATTGGCATTCAAATTATTATTTATTTACACACAAACAAATATTAA